>NC_053393.1:149027911-149234172 GCF_905171765.1 Bufo bufo
ACGATGTAATATGTACAATACCTATGAACTAGGCTTTTCACTTTTGAATGATGTTACAATTTTTGTATAAAGAATTTTTTGACATGTTAAAGATGTATACACAGAGAGTCATGTGATAATGTGATGTTCTGATGATCATGTGATTTTACTGTGCACATGTGGTTTCACTAATTGCACAAATTTGTATTGGATTGTGGGTATATAAACCCCACAGTATAGCACTGTTGTAGTGACAAAGGCCTCATTGAGAAGGCAGAAACGTAGCTGGAATAAAGTTTGGGGTCGTCACCCTATCACCGAACTACTGGAAGTGCTGCCTCTTTATTCGTTGAATATATATCCTGGAGGAGAAGCCAGCCTCTGTGAGGATTTTTTTGCACCCAGGGCATACATCTGACTGTGCTGCTGCAATTTTGTGGTATTATATATAATATATATATATATATATATATAACAAAAGGAAAATGATGGTGGCACTGGAAGAACAAATGCTGCGGGTGCTAAGTCCAGGATATAGCTGCTTACCCCATGTAGATAAGACGAAAAGCGGACAGCACTCAAGTAAAAAAGCAATTGGTGTTTATTCACCCATGTGGAAGGCAACGTTTCAGCTCATACAGGAGCCTTTCTCAAGCAATGAACACAGTGCATCATGGGGTAATATAGTCCAACCCCATTACATCACAATTAAAATCAATCAACATTTTATACAGAAATAAAGTGCAAATAGTGCATAAACAATTCATGAATACATACAAAATGTGCACAGCTCATGTGCGGACAGCCCACAACAACATTAAATCATATGTGCAGAAAGAGGCATAAAAAATATCCATAAAGTGCAATAAACAATCAACGGATACATATGTGCATCATTATCAATGTGGGAGGAGAGATGTGATGCAATGATACAGAAGGGGATGGTGACATACCCCATATGATCCTCTGTGACGCACATGCCAGTGGCCGCCCGAATCCGGGGTTCGGGTACACACTGCGCAGGCGCCAAGTTGCGTCAAAGGCCACGGCATGACGTCACCACGTATTGTTGCGGGAGCATGTGCACCAGGGCTAGGTCACTCTGTCGGCCATTTTACAATAGGTAAACGTCCTAATAGTGTGTGTGTGCATGTCCATGTTAAAGACAGGACAGCGCATCGCGGAGAGTATTCCGCGTTCTGTGGCATGGATATACTGGAGACAGGGGGAGGCTGCATCTCGTTTAGAGACACGGACCCTCAACCCATATGGGCATAATGTGATGGTGACACACCACGGGACTCGCCGTGTCCACTACACAAAGTCCACCAAATCTCTCCAATAACCACCCTAGTCATAGACACACAATACATTTCAGAGACTAATCTATAAAACAAATGCAAATTTTGGCACAAATGGGAATTAGCAGAGATATTGTCAATGATGTATGATAAACAAAGGCATGTGGACACAGCGTTCAACAAACAGGGTACGTTCCCACTTCTCAATTTCTCAGCATACATCTCATCTGTGAAGATAAAGAGAGAGAAAAGAATAAGAAAATAAAATGGCTTATTGTGTTCATAATACACTATATACATCCAGGAGTATGCCGCATGTCACATGTATATACAAGTAGGGCAAACTGCTTGTCTAGGAAAACACCCCCGGATTATATCATATTGAGCCCATTTGGTTTCAGACAATTCAAAGTAGGATCCAGAAAAGCTGTTTCTTTTTTAACATCAATACTCTATTGCCACCACTCTCGGCATGGGGACATGATCAATGGCCCAACATTGGAGATCCTTCTCTGAGTTTCTACAATCCGTGAAATGTTTAGGATGGAAGGTCCTGTCTTTTTTTACGTATTGTGTATCTGGGTTGTTTAACCGTGTCTTTAGGTCGGTGGACGTTTCCCCACATATAACAACCTGCATGGGCAGGTCAAAATGTAGATAACAAAGTTAGAGTTTACATTGAGTGGAAACGAATCGAGTAAGAAACTCCTGTTGTAGGGTGGACAAATGCTCTACCCTTGCCCATAAATTTGCAATTAACGCAACATAGGCAGGAAAACTTCCCTTGCCATGTGTGGTCAAAGAAGTTTGTGTCAATTAGACTTAGGACCAATGTCAGCTTTGACTAATCTAAATTCATGATCTCACTAAGGCATCCTCCAGAATCCCCCAATGTCGTTTGATAATATAGTTGATATCCTCACTCTGTTCAGTATATTTGGAGATAAAACGGAATCTGGTCTGAGACCTGTTGGACCCCCTTACTAAGGTATGCTCCTGTCTAAATCATGGACCCTGGTTATGTAGGAATCAAGTAACTGGGAGGGGTATCCCCTTTCTGGTAATTTTTTGCCATGGTGTTTAGTGATTGGTCCACCATTTTCTGGTTCAGAAACTATTCGTTTGACCCTAAGGAATTGTGAAAAAGGTAAATGCTTATCATGTTGCGTGGATGACCATGTTGAACATAAGAGGGTGTTTTGTCTGTGGGCTTAGTATACAATTGTGTGTGTAGCTTGCCTCATAAACTTAACCGTGGTGTCTAGAAACTGTAATTCAGTCTCTGAATGAACAAAGTGAACTGTAAATTCTTTATTAACACTATTCAGAAATGCGTGGAATTCAATCAACTGAACACTAATGCCGGTCCATATGAGGAAGATGTCGTCGATGTATCTCCACCACCGCAGCAAATGGCTGTGTGGTGGGACGCATAGACGACATCCTCCTCAAAGCACCTCATAAAGATTTAGCGTAAGTCGGTGCTACATTAGACCCATCGCCACGCCTCGTTTTTGCTGGAAAATTATTATTTGTAATAAGTCGGTAATAAACGTCTTGGCAGGTGTAGTGTAGGATGAAGACCTAGCATGTTTCAATTGCGCCTATACCCAAGTTTGTGGTCAATTGAGGTATATAAAGAAGTACGTCAAAGGAGCCAGTGGACCTCATGGACACCAGTGAATTCAATCACATTCAACTTGCAAAGGAAGTCAGTCGTATCCTGTATATACGACTCAGCCCCCATTGCAAAGTCGTGTAGAAACCTTATCAAGAAACATCGCAATGCTACTAAAAATAGAGTCCGAACCGGACACAATCGGGCGTCCGGGGGGTCACTAAGAGATTGTGCACTTAGAAAGTAATACTGTATAAAACCGGGTAAACCGGATGGTCAACAGTGAGAAATTCACACAAATCATCATCTATAGTGCCCGCCATATACTCATCAGCCAGACATTCTTGATGAGTTTTGCTATATCAAATTTAGGGTCCAGCCTGAAGAACAGAAAAACATTCTGTATCATCAAGCTGAGTTTGACCTCAGCCACATATTTGTTGGTGTCATGATGACCACTGCGCCTCCCTTGTCGGCAGGTTTAACTGTCAACGAGGGATCACTTCTCAATTGCTCCAGTGCTCAATCTCCAAGCTGGACAGGTTTGGATGTTTGAGAGCACTGTTGTTACATTCAACTTGTATATTGCTATATCAGATTTCACAGCAGTGATAATTGCATCTACAGAAGGCTCATTGACATATGGGGTAAAGTGACTTTTCAAGGACAGATCGAGGAGCTCAGGGAGAACTCGCTACCTGAGGCGCCGCGATCTGCGTCTTGTTTGTATCCGTTGATTGTTTATTGCACTTTATGCTATATTTTTTATGCCTCTTTCTGCACATTTGATTTAATGTTGTTGCGGGCTGTCCGCACATGAGCGGTGCACATTTTGTATGTATTCATGAATTGTTTATGCACTATTTGCACTTTATTTCTGTATAAAATGTTGATTGATTTATTGTGATGTAATGGGGGTTGGACTATATATACCCCATGATGCACTGTGTTCATTGCTTTGAGAAAGGCTCTTGTATGAGCTGAAACGTTGCCTTCCACATGGGTGATAAACACCAATTGCTTTTTTACTTGGAGTGCTGTCCGCTTTTCGTCTTTATATATATATATATATATATATATATATATATATATATATATATATATACAGTTGAAACTTGAAAAATTTGAATATCATGCAAAGTTCATTTATTTCAGTAATGCAACTTAAAAGGTGAAACTAACATATGAGATAGACTCATTACATGCAAAGCAAAATATTTCAAGCCTTTATTTGTTATAATTTGGATGATTATGGCTTACAGCTTATGAAACCCCAAAGTCACCATTTTAAGGTACCCTTTGCTCAGGGTGTATGGCCTAATTAGCTGACTAGAGTGTGATACTTTGAGCCTAGAATATTGAACCTTTTCACAAAATTCTAATTTTAAGCTGCATTAATGCAATCCTTTAATTTGCATTACTGAAATAAATGAACTTTTGCACAATATTCAAATTTTTAGAGTTTCACCTGTATCTGTATATATATATATATATATATTTATATATATATATAGAGAGAGAGAGAGAGAAGAGAGAGAAAGAAAGAATAAATAAATAACAGGAAAACAATACCACAGCATTTTAGATCTTTGAGAAAATGGCATGTGACTAGGTCAATTGGATACCTCAAATATGGTAAATTACTGCTGTACTGTAGCCAGCATTTTTATGCTGCAATCTGTCTCATTTAGTATGATCGAAATCTAAGAAAAAAAGGAACACAGTATGTAAATTCAGTGTAAAAGGGAAAATAATTTATGATCTAGAGTATCTAATACGCTTTATTGCCAATGATGGTTGAGCCACAGTATTGCATCCAGTGCGTATGATATGCCAAAAACAATCTATAAGGAAACGATCCAAAAACATCTGTAATTTTACCCAGTAAAGGGTGCATGGAGTAAAGTGGCCAGATGGCTGCCCTTTATCATCATTATATGCTAAGCCACCAAACTCAAGATGAAAGACTAATGGAAAGAATAGTTAGAGATGACTGGAATTACCAAAGTGCTGTGGGATTTTGGAGTGAATAAATACTGGCCTCATTTCACTTCTAATGCAAAGACCCATCTGCCTATAAACTCAGTGGATTTGTTGATTGAAATAGAAACAGTATATTTGAAATCCTTTGCATTCTGGGAAATTGTTCCCTTTCAAAATAGTCAATTAAAACTTTAAATTTTCACAAAATGAACTTTTAATTTACCTGAATTGCACATCAACTCAACATATTTTCAATGAGACAGACAAATATGTTAGAATGACAAGAGCAACAGGTGCCTATATCAAAATATCTTCAATAAATATTACACACACACACTCACCAAACATAAAAAAAATGAATGGATATTAAAGACAGACCAATTCTCTAAATGATAAAAATCAGAATAAATCATAAGCTAAAAGTATAGCGCTATCCAAACAAAGCACAGTACACACCAGGACCATTTCACATGCCAGTTAAAAAAACAACAACATAAACAAGATGCACAGGCCAGAACATTAGCATAAACAAATCCTTTGAAAATTATTAGTGTTGAGCACGAAAATTGCAAATTTTTAGCGCAAATATCACCACTTCGAGAATTTGCTAACATTTAGAAATACAGTGCTATATATTCGTTATAATGAATATTCTGCATTTTTTTTCCATCTGAACACATGATTTCTCTCTGCTTCTTGCTTGTGGCCAATGAGAAGGAAGCAATGTCAAGTTCACATCAATACTTAGTGCACCAATCAGTAATCTGTAGTCAGACCTGCTAAAATGTGAAGTTGCATGTAGTGCGAAAAAATATTATAATCACTGCCGATTAGCGCAATCGCTAATTTATTGGAGCACTTGACTCTATCTACATATAAAGCTATTCTAATGTTCTGCCATGACAAACCATTTTCTTCCACCACAGGAAACTTATACCAGCTTGAAAAATGTAGCCAAAGTGAGCCACGCCTGTATTTCGCGTTCTGAATTCGCATTATGCGATTTTTACATTGCCGATTTATCTCATTCAATAAATGAATCTCAATTCTCTAATTCGTGAATATATGACGAATATTTTACAAAATATTCGTGAAATATTGCGAATTCGAATATAGCCCTGCCGCTCATCACAATTTTTTTATAATGTACGTTATTCGAATATTATTAGCAAATTAGCTCTAGTTGGAGTTACAGCTATTCTTTAAGTCACTGTTTGATTAAAGTCATGTCAATACCTTATCTGCAGTCAGCTGTTTTGGGGTGATTGTCCCTCATCAGTACAGAGCAGAAAGAACTGACTTAACTGGATGAGAAAAATTTTATTCGGCCTGCTTTGCCGAATTTCACAAAGAAATTTGGTACATGACGAATTGCTTTGATAGAGAATCCTTTGGAGGTTCGTGGAACAAACATCAGGAATATCTTTGTCTTGTGTTTTACTACTTGGTTGTTTGCCCCAAAGAAAGAGGCCGGATTAAAAGAAAAGCAGCGTGGTTCCAACATCATTTTATTGGGTTGATATGTAACATTGAGGTATCAGACTTCTGCTTTCTGTTATATTATATGACTGGAAGGGACTGTGTAGGAGGAAAACTTATTGTACCAGGTAGAACATTCTATAGCCATGATTGTCCCTCAAAGTCAAGCCAGCATTATAACATTTAGTCTTAAGTCTTAAGCGTATTGCTGGCTAGCAGCCTATTGGTCACAACATTACTGTCACATCTCCTGAAATGTCTGTTCAGTAACTATTTGCATTCCCATGGAATAATTCTGGAGCATCTATTCTTATGACTTTATGTTGCGCTATTCCTCTGTTAGGCCTCTTGCACACAAACATTTTTTTTCTCCGTTTACCTTCCGTTTTTTGCGGTCCGTATACGGAACCATTCATTTCAATGGGTCTGCAAAAAAAACGGAATGTACTCCGTATGCATTCCATTTCCATATTTCCGTTTTTTCCGTTCAGTTCAAAGATAGAACATATCCTATTATTGCCCGCAAATCTCGTTCCTTGACTCCATTCAAGTCAAGGGGGGCTGTAAAAAATTCGGAACGGATATGGAATGCATCCGTATGTCTTCCGTGTCCGTTCCGTTTTTGCAGAAATGTTATGCCCAGCCCAATTTTTTTATGTAATTATTGTATACTGTATATGCCATGCTTCAGTTTCCTTTTGTTCTGCAAAAAATGGAAACCAAACGGAAAAACGGAACGGCAAAATGAACAGAAGTGGAACGGAAACGGAAAAACTACTGAAGCAAAAAAATTGAAAAACTGATCCATTTAAAATGGACCGCAAAACACTGAAAAAGCCATATAGTCATGTGCAAGAGGTCTTATTCTGACTGCCAGCAGTCTGCAATAAGAGCCCAACTGGGTGCTATCAGTGTGTTATCATTAACATCACCAACTGTGTAATATCAGACTGTGTAGGGGCACACCAACTGGTAACACCCATAGAGTTATACAAATAGATGCTCCAGAATTACTACTGGGGAAATGCAGGTAGTTACTAAACATACATTTCAGGAGAGGTGACAGCTCCTCTTTATGTCCATGATGTTCAGCCTGAGAAAGGGAAGATGTCTTGGTGGACAAAGGGATCCTATTTCCAAATTTGCTATTAAAATGAATGAACATTCAACAAAAAAAAAAAAAAAAATTATATGTTTATTAACTTAAATTGAAGAAAACATCTACCTCTCTTGAAGTGATCTACTCTCCCTACTGAAATAAATTCATAGGGTATACAGTGTGTTCAAAAATGACACCCAGATTTTTCTCCACTAGCTTTACACCCAGGACACATCGTGCATGTAGATTATTACTAAATTTATCATTATTGCATCCTACTTAAATGTGGTTAACTGGTAGGTTAGCTGATAAAATAGAGGTGCAGTATATACCGTAGAAACATTATTATATTTGTTTGTTGATGTTCCTCGATTTCTTTTTCTGTAAATGAAAAATGAAAGTGAAGTTTTTTATTTCAAGGAATAGGTAGACTTGAAGCAAACTTAGTTGCTGTGATTCAAGGTCATAGCCAAAGTAGTTACCAGCTGAGATGTTCCTGCACCATATGTCATACTAATGTCAATACAATTTTCTACATTTTTCATGCAGTGAAAATTATCCAATCATATGTTATGCTTCACATGAAATGATCAAAGCATCTTATATAAAATCATTGCTAAAGTAAATCACTTTCTTAACAGAACGCCAGGAATTTTTAATAAGCTTTTCCAGATTATTTTTGTAAAAGTCTAAACTAGGGATGCATTTCTTATTTTAAAAAAAATAATAATAAATAGGGTAAAATCAAATTAGCAAATAGTTACTGGATATATATGCTCAAAAAAAATAAAGGGAACACTTAAACAACACAATGTAACTCCAAGTCAATCACACTTCTGTGAAATCAAACTGTCCACTTAGGAAGCAACACTGAGTTGAGTGACAATCAATTTCACATGCTGTTGTGCAAATGGGATAGACAACAGGTGGAAATTATAGGCAATTAGCAAGACACCCCCAATAAAGGAGTGGTTCTGCAGATGGTGACCACAGACCACTTCTCAGTTCCTATGCTTCCTGGCTGATGTTTTGGTCACTTTTGAATGCTGCCGTTGCTTTCACTCTAGTGGTAGCATGAGATGGAGTCTACAACCCACACAAGTGGCTCAGGTAGTGCAGCTTATCCAGGATGGCACATCAATGCGAGCTGTGGCAAGAAGGTTTGCTGTGTCTGTCAGTGTAGTGTCCAGAGCATGGAGGCGCTACCAGGAGACAGGCCAGTACATCAGGAGACGTGGAGGAGGCCGTAGGAGGGCAACAACCCAGCAGCAGGACCGCTACCTCCGCCTTTGTGCAAGGAGGAACAGGAGGAGCACTGCCAGAGCCCTGCAAAATGACCTACAGCAGGCCACAAATGTGCATGTGTCTGCTCAAACGGTCAGAAACAGACTCCATGAGGGTGATATGAGGGCCCGATGTCCACAGATGGGGGTTGTGCTTACAGCCCAACACCGTGCAGGACGTTTGGCATTTGCCAGAAAACACCAAGATTGGCAAATTCGCCACTGGCGCCCTGTGCTCTTCACAGATGAAAGCAGGTTCACACTGAGCACATGTGACAGACGTGACAGAGTCTGGAGACGCCGTGGAGAACGTTCTGCTGCCTGCAACATCCTCCAGCATGACCGGTTTGGCATTGGGTCAGTAATGCTGTGGGGTGGCATTTCTTTGGAGGGCCGCACAGCCCTCCATGTGCTCGCCAGAGGTAGCCTGACTGCCATTAGGTACCGAGATGAGATCCTCAGACCCCTTGTGAGACCATATGCTGGTGCGGTTGGCCCTGGGTTCCTCCTAATGCAAGACAATGCTAGACCTCATGTGGCTGGAGTGTGTCAGCAGTTCCTGCAAGACAAAGGCATTGATGCTATGGACTGGCCCGCCCGTTCCCCAGACCTGAATCCAATTGAGCACATCTGGGACATCATGTCTCGCTCTATCCACCAACGTCACGTTGCACCACAGACTGTCCAGGAGTTGGCAGATGCTTTAGTCCAGGTCTTGGAGGAGATCCCTCCGGAGACCGTCCGCCACCTCATCAGGAGCATGCACAGGCATTGTAGGGAGGTCATACAGGCACGAGGAGGCCACACACACTACTGAGCCTCATTTTGACTTGTTTTAAGGACATTACATCAAAGTTGGATCAGCCTGTAGTGTGTTTTTCCACTTTAATTTTGAGGGTGACTCCAAATCTAGACCTCCATGGGTTAAAAAATGTAATTTCCATTTTTTTTTTGTGTGATTTTGTTGTCAGCACATTCAACTATTTAAAGAACAAAGTATTTCAGAAGAATATTTAATTAATTCAGATCTAGGATGTGTTATTTTTGTGTTCCCTTTATTTTTTTGAGCAGTGTATATATATATATATATATATATATATATATACACACTCACCTAAAGAATTATTAGGAACACCATACTAATACGGTGTTGGACCCCCTTTTGCCTTCAGAACTGCCTTAATTCTACGTGGCATTGATTCAACAAGGTGCTGATAGCATTCTTTAGAAATGTTGGCCCATATTGATAGGATAGCATCTTGCAGTTGATGGAGATTTGAGGGATGCACATCCAGGGCACGAAGCTCCCGTTCCACCACATCCCAAAGATGCTCTATTGGGTTGAGATCTGGTGACTGTGGGGGCTACTTTAGTACAGTGAACTCATTGTCATGTTCAAGAAACCAATTTGAAATGATTTGAGCTTTGTGACATGGTGCATTATCCTGCTGGAAGTAGCCATCAGAGGATGGATACATGATCTCATTCTGTTTACGCCAAATTCGGACTCTACCATTTGAATGTCTCAACAGAAATCGAGACTCATCAGACCAGACAACATTTTTCCATTCTTCAACAGTCTAATTTTGGTGAGCTCGTGCAAAGTGTAGCCTCTTTTTCCTATTTGTAGTGGAGATGAGTGGTACCCGGTGGGGTCTTCTGCTGTTGTAGCCCATCCGCCTCAAGGTTGTGCGTGTTGTGGCTTCACAAATGCTTTGCTGCATACCTCGGTTGTAACGAGTGGTTATTTCAGTCAACGTTGCTCTTCTGCACGTCACTCTGCTGTTACAAGTGTAGGGAGAGGTTGCAGCTGCGACGTTAGGGCGAGATTAGGCAGTGATTAACTCCTCCAAAACACTTAAGACAGTGATCGATCTACAGCTGTGGATCATTGAACTGCTGTTATTCAATTGCTCACTGTTTTTAGGCTGCCCAGAGCGTTTTTCAGTCACTTTTTTCTGGGGTGATCGGCGGCCATTTTGTGGCTTGTGTTGCGCCAGCACAAGCTGCCACCAAGTCCATTTAACCATCAATAGTGTGTTTTTTTTTTGCTATATCCTACATCAGGGGCAAGCTGTCACCAAGTCCATTTAACCATCAATAGTGTGGTTATTTTTTGGCTATATCCTACATCAAGGGCAAGCTGCCACCAAGTCCATTTAACCATCAATAGTGTGGTTATTTAAATCTATCCCTAAAAGGGTATATTAGATTCAAGGTGCTGATAGGGTCATTCTCAATAACTTCACACACACGCTACTGTGCATATCCAAGTCTAATTCTGTCCGTAAACGTATACCTGTCACCCAGCGCCTAAATAATAGGCCTCAAATTTATATTCAGCTAAATCTGTGGCTATTGCTGTAGCTGGTCAAGTTATTTTGTGTCCGTCAAAGCACAGTTTTTGTTCTGGGTTGAAATACAATTCCCAACCTAGCAATTTCCTAAATTAGTGGTTTCTGCTGTATCAGGCCTACTTTAAATCTATCCCTAAAAGGGTATATTAGATTCAAGGTGCTGATAGGGTCATTCTCAATAACTTCACACACACGCTACTGTGCATATCCAAGTCTAATTCTGTCCGTAAACGTATACCTGTCACCCAGAGCCTAAATAATAGGCCTCAAATTTATATTCAGCAAAATCTGTGGCTATTGCTGTAGCTGGTCAAGTTATTTTGTGTCCGTCAAAGCACAGTTTTTGTTCTGGGTTGAAATACAATTCCCAACCTAGCAATTTTCTAAATTAGTGGTTTCTGCTGTATCAGGCCTACTTTAAATCTATCCCTAAAAGGGTATATTAGATTCAAGGTGCTGATAGGGTCATTCTCAATAACTTCACACACACGCTACTGTGCATATCCAAGTCTAATTCTGTCCGTAAACGTATACCTGTCACCCAGCGCCTAAATAATAGGCCTAAAATTTATATTCAGCTCAATCTGTGTTTATTGCTGAGGCTGGTCAATTTATTTAATGTCCGCCAAAGCACAGTTTTTGTTCTGGGTTGAATACAATTCCCAATTTAGCAATCCCCTAAATATATTTTTTCTGCTGTATCAGGCCAAGTTTAAATTGATCGATAAAAGGGTATATTAGATTGAAGGTGCGGATAGTGTCATCCTCAATAACTTCACACGCTACCGTGAATTTCCAAGTTTAAATTTTTTTGTCCATAAACGTATACCTGTCACCCAGCGCCTAAATACTAGGCCTACAATTTATATTCAGCTAAATCTGTCGTTACTGTTGTTGCTGTATTAGTGTAATACGGTACCTAAATAGATAGCCAGATAGTGTTAGGTGCCTGTAAAAAAAGGCCTGAATTTGAATTCAATACATTGGGCCAAATAATTTTTTTCTTATTGTGGTGAACGGTAACAATGAGGAAAACATCTAGTAAGGGACGCGGACATGGTCGTGGTGGTGTTAGTGGACCCTCTGGTGCTGGGAGAGGACGTGGCCGTTCTGCCACAGCCACACGTCCTAGTGAACCAACTACCTCAGGTCCCAGTAGCCAGCAGAATTTACAGCAATATTTGGTGGGGCCCAATGCCGTTCTAAGGATGGTAAGGCCTGAGCAGGTACAGGCATTAGTCAATTGGGTGGCCGACAGTGGATCCAGCACGTTCACATTATCTCCCACCCAGTCTTCTGCAGAAAGCGCACAGATGGCGCATGAAAACCAAGCTCATCAGTCTGTCACATCACCCCCATGCATATCAGGGAAACAGTCTGAGCCTCAAGTTATGCAGCAGTCTTTTATGCTGTTTGAAGACTCTGCTGGCAGGGTTTCCAAAGGGCATCCACCTAGCCCTTCCCCAGGGGTGGAAGAGATAGAATGCACTAACGCACAACCACTTATGTTTCCTAATGATGAGGACATGGGAATACCACCTCAGCACGTCTCTGATGATGACGAAACACAGGTACCAACTGCTGCGTCTTTCTGCAGTGTGCAGACTGAACAGGAGGTCAGGGAGGAAGACTGGGTGGAAGACGATGCAGGGGACGATGAGGTCCTAGACCCCACATGGAATGAAGGTCGTGCCACTGACTTTCAGAATTCGGAGGAAGAGGCAGTGGTGAGACCGAGCCAACAGCGTAGCAAAAGAGGGAGCAGTGGGCAAAATCAGAACACCCGCCGCAAAGAGAGTCCGTTTGCTACTGGCCACCGCCATCTGGGACCGAGCACCCCAAAGGCAGCTTCAAGGAGTTCCCTGGCGTGGCAGTTCTTCAAACAATGTGCTGACGACAAGACCCGAGTTGTTTGCACGCTGTGCCATCAAAGCCTGAAGCGAGGCATTAACGTTCTGAACCTTAGCACAACCTGCATGACCAGGCACCTGCATGCAAAGCATGAACTGCAGTGGAGTAAACACCTTAAAAACAAGAAACTCACTCAGGCTCCCCCTGCTACCTCGTCTGCTGCTGCCGCCTCGGCCTCTTCCTCCGCCTCTGGAGGAACGTTGGCACCTGCCGCCCAGCAAACAGAGGATGTACCACCAACACCACCACCACCTCCGTCACCAAGCATCTCAACCATGTCACACGGCAGCGTTCAGCTCTCCGTCTCACAAACATTTGAGAGAAAGCGTAAATTCCCACCTAGCCACCCTCGATCCCTGGCCCTGAATGCCAGCATTTCTAAACTACTGGCCTATGAAATGCTGTCATTCAGGCTGGTGGACACAGACAGCTTCAAACAGCTCATGTCGCTTGCTGTCCCACAGTATGTTGTTACCAGCCGGCACTACTTCTCCAAGAGAGCCGTGCCTTCCCTGCACAACCAAGTATCCGATAAAATCAAGTGTGCACTGCGCAACGCCATTTGTGGCAAGGTCTACCTAACCACATATACGTGGACCAGTAAGCACGGCCAGGGACGCTATATCTCCCTAACTGCACACTGGGTAAATGTAGTGGCGGCTGGGCCCCAGGCAAAGGATCGCAGGGCAACATTCTTTGCCTTCTGTCGCCTCCTCCTCCTACTCGGCTTCCTCCTCCTCTTCTTCCACCTGCTCATCCAGTCAGCCACACCCCTTCACCACCAACTTCAGCACAGCCCGGGGTAAACGTCAGCAGGCCATTCTGAAACTCATATGTTTGGGGGACAGGCCCCACACCGCACAGGAGTTGTGGGGGGGTATAGAACAACAGACCGACGAGTGGTTGCTGCCGGTGAGCCTCAAGCCCGGCCTGGTGGTGTGCGATAATGGGCGAAATCTCGTTGCAGCTCTGGGACTAGCCGGTTTGACGCACATCCCTTGCCTGCCGCATGTGCTGAATTTGGTGGTGCAGAAGTTCATTCACAACTACCCCGACATGTCAGAGCTGCTGCATAAAGTGCGGGCCGTCTGTTCGCGCTTCCGGCGTTCACACCCTGCCGCTGCTCGCCTGTCTGCGCTACAGCGTAACTTCGGCCTTCCCGCTCACCGCCTCATATGCGACGTGCCCACCAGGTGGAACTCCACCTTGCACATGCTGGACAGACTGTGCGAGCAGCAGCAGGCCATAGTGGAGTTTCAGCTGCAGCACGCACGGGTCAGCCGCACTACTAAACAGCCCCACCTCACCACCAATGACTGGGCCTCCATGCGAGACCTGTGTGCCCTGTTGCGCTGTTTCGAGTACTCCACCAACATGGCCAGTGGCGATGACGCCGTTATCAGCGTTACAATACCACTTCTATGTCTCCTTGAGAAAACACTTAGGGCGATGATGGAAGAGGAGGTGGCCCAGGAGGATGAGGAGGAGGAAAAGGGGTCATTTTTAGCACTTTCAGGCCAGTCTCTTCAAAGTGACTCAGAGGGAGGTTTTTTGCAACAGCAGAGGCCAGGTACAAATGTGGCCAGATAGGGCCCACTACTGGAGGACGAGAAGGAGGAGGTGGAGGAGGATGAGGATGAAGCATGTTCACAGCGGGGTGGCACCCAACGCAGCTCGGGCTCATCACTGGTGCGTGGCTGGGGGGAAACGCAGGACGATGACGATACGCCTCCCACAGAGGACAGCTTGTCCTTACCTCTGGGCAGCCTGGCACACATGAGCGTCTACATGCTGCAGTGCCTGCGCAACGACAGCAGAGTTGCCCACATTTTAACGTGTGCGGACTACTAGGTTGCCACCCTGCTGGATCCACGGTACAAAGACAATGTGCCCACCTTACTTCCTGCACTGGAGCGTGATAGGAAGATGCGCGAGTACAAGCGCACGTTGGTAGACGTGCTACTGAGAGCATTCCCAAATGTCACAGGGGAACAAGTGGAAGCCCAAGGCGAAGGCAGAGGAGGAGCAAGAGGTCGCCAACGCAGCTGTGTCACGGCCAGCTCCTCTGAGGGCAGGGTTAGCATGGCAGAGATGTGGAAAAGTTTTGTCACCACGCCACAGCTAACTGCACCACCACCTGATACGGAACGTGTTAGCAGGAGGCAACATTTCACTAACATGGTGGAACAGTACGTGTGCACACCCCTCCACGTACTGACTGATGGTTCGGCCCCATTCAACTTCTGGGTCTCCAAATTGTCCACGTGGCCAGAGCTAGCCTTTTATGCCTTGGAGGTGCTGGCCTGCCCGGCGGCCAGCGTTTTGTCTGAACGTGTATTCAGCACGGCAGGGGGCGTCATTACAGACAAACGCAGCCGCCTGTCTACAGCCAATGTGGACAAGCTGACGTTCAGAAAAATGAACCAGGCATGGATCCCACAGGACCTGTCCATCCCAGATTAGACATTTAAACTACCTCCCCTAACCATATATTATTGTACTCCAGGGCACTTCCTCATTCAATCCTATTTTTATTTTCATTTTAACATTATATTGCGGGGCAACCCAAAGTTGAATGAACCTCTCCTCTGTCTAGGTGCCAGGGCCTAAAAATATCTGACAGTGGCCTGTTCCAGTGGTGGGTGACATGAAGCCTGATTCTCTCTATGACATGAAGACTGATTCTCTGCTGAGTCACTGACATGAAGCCTGAATCTCTGTTATGGGACCTCTCTCCTCTGTCTGGGTGCCGGGGCCTAAATTATATGACAATGGACTGTTCCAATGTTGGGTGACGTGAAGCATGATTCTCTGCTATGACATGAAGACTGATTCTCTGCTGACATGAAGCCTAAATCTCTGTTATGGGACCTCTCTCCTCTGCCTGGGTGCCGGGGCCTAAATATCTGACAATAAACTGTTCCAGTGGTGGGTGACGTGAAGCCTGATTCTCTGCTATGACATGAAGACTGATTCTCTGCTAACATGAAGCCAGATTCTCTGCTATGGGACCTCTCTCCTCTGCCTGGGTACCTGGGCCTAAATATCTGACAATGGACTGTTCCAGTGGTGGGTGACGTGAAGCCTGATTCTCTGCTATGACATGAAGCCTGATTCTCTGCTATGACATGAAGACTGATTCTCTGCTGAGTCGCTGACATGAAGCCTGAATCTCTGTTATGGTACCTCTCTCCTCTGTCTGGGTGCCGGGGCCTAAATTATATGACAATGGACTGTTCCAATGTTGGGTGACGTGAAGCATGATTCTCTGCTATGACATAAAGACTGATTCTCTGCTGACATGAAGCCAGATTCTTTGTTATGGGACCTCTCTCCTCTGTCTGGGTGCCGGGGCCTAAAAATATCTGACAGTGGCCTGTTCCAGTGGTGGGTGACATGAAGCCTGATTCTCTGCTATGACATGAAGACTGATTCTCTGCTGAGTCGCTGACATAAAGCCAGATTCTATGTTATGGGACCTCTCTCCTCTGTCTCGGTGCCGGGGCCTAAATTATATGACAATGGACTGTTCCAATGTTGGGTGACGTGAAGCATGATTCTCTGCTATGACATGAAGACTGATTCTCTGCTGACATAAAGCCAGATTCTCTGCTATGGGACCTCTCTCCTCTGCCTGGGTGCCTGGGCCTAAATATCTGACAATGGACTGTTCCAGTGGTGGGTGACGTGAAGCCTGATTCTCTGCTATGACATGAAGCCTGATTCTCTGCTATGACATGAAGACTGATTCTCTGCTGACATGAAGCCATATTCTATGTTATGGGACCTTTCTCCTCTGTCTGGGTGCCGGGGCCTAAAAATATCTGACAGTGGCCCGTTCCAGTGGTGGGTGACATGAAGCCTGATTCTATGCTATGACATGAAGACTGATTCTCTGCTGAGTCGCTGACATGAAGCCAGAGTCTATGTTATGGGACCTCTCTCCTCTGCCTGGGTTTCGGGGCCTAAATATCTGACAATGGACTGTTCCAGTGGTGGGTGACGTGAAGCCTGATTCTCTGCTATGACATGAAGACTGATTCTCTGCTGACATGAAGCCAGATTCTATGTTATGGGACCTCTCTCCTCTGTCTGGGTGCCGGGGCCTTAATTATATGACAATGGACTGTTCCAATGTTGGGTGACGTGAAGCATGATTCTCTGCTATGACATGAAGACTGATTCTCTGCTGACATGAAGCCTGAATCTCTGTTATGGGACCTCTCTCCTCTGCCTGGGTGCCGGGGCCTAAATATCTGACAATGGACTGTTCCAGTGGTGGGTGAAGTGAAGCCTGATTCTCTGCTATGACATGAAGACTGATTCTCTGCTGACATGAAGCCAGATTCTCTGCTATGGGACCTCTCTCCTCTGCCTGGGTGCCTGGGCCTAAATATCTGACAATGGACTGTTCCAGTGGTGGGTGACGTGAAGCATGATCCTCTGCTATGACATGAAGACTGATTCTCTGCTGACATGAAGCCAGATTCTCTGCTATGGGACCTCTCTCCTCTGCCTGGGTGCCGGGGCCTAAATATCTGACAATGGGCTGTTCCAGTTTTGGGTGACGTGAAGCCTGATTCTCTGCTATGACATGAAGACTGATTCTCTGCTGACATGAAGCCTGATTCTCTGCTATGGGACCTCTCTCCAATTGATATTGGTTAATTTTTATTTATTTTATTTTTATTTTTATTTATTTCCCTATCCACATTTGTTTGCAGGGGATTTAACTACATTTTGCTGCCTTTTGCAGCCCTCTAGCCCTTTCCTGGGCTGTTTTACAGCCTTTTTAGTGCCGAAAAGTTTGGGTTCCCTATGACTTCAATGGGGTTCGGGTTCGCGACGAAGTTCGGGTCGGGTTCGGATCCCGAACCCGAACATTTCCGGGAAGTTTGGCCGAACTTCTCGAACCCGAACATCCAGGTGTTCGCTCAACTCTAGTCAGGAGGACTGCTGGACAAAATGCCCCCAAAGTATTTTGCTGCTTCCACCAGGAGGACTGGTGGGTTGCACTGGTTAAACTAGGAGGCTGTCTGACTGAAGCTGAATACCACAGTGTGAACACTTAGCTAGAAGTGAGTTAGGGAAAACCTCTGTATAGTGAGTGCTTAGCTGGGCAAGGGTTTATTGTTTTATGTTTATGTAACACGTCGTGATGTTAAGCTGCGACTTCATGGTACCAAGTGATGCCAAACTTGGAAGTGTGATGTGTGACAAATAAAGCACTGTTTGAGCTAAAAACAAAAATGGTTGATGAGAAGTCTTTCATTTCCGACCCCTGAGAGAGAGTATCCCTTACTATATATATATATATATATATATATATACAGTACAGACCAAAAGTTTGGACACACCTTCTCATTCAAAAAGTTTTCTTTATTTTCATGACTATGAAGGCATCAAAACTATGAATTAACACATGTGGAATTATATACATAACAAATAAGTGTGAAACAACTGAAAGAATGTCATATTCTAGGTTCTTCAAAGTAGCCACCTTTTGCTTTGATTACTGCTTTGCACACTCTTGGCATTCTCTTGATGAGCTTCAAGAGGTAGTCCCCTGAAATGGTTTTCACTTCACAGGTGTGCCCTGTCAGGTTTAATAAGTGGGATTTCTTGCCTTATAAATGGGGTTGGGACCATCAGTTGCGTTGAGGAGAAGTCAGGTGGATACACAGCTTATAGTCCTACTGAATAGACTGTTAGAATTTGTACTATGGCAAGAAAAAAGCAGCTAAGTAAAGAAAAACAAGTGGCCATCATTACTTTAAGAAATGAAGGTCAGTCAGTCAGCCGAAAAATTGGGAAAACTTTGAAAGTAAGTGCTATTTGACCATGAAGGAAAGTGATGGGGTGCTGCACCAGATGACCTGGCGTCCACAGTCACCGGACCTGAACCCAATCGAGATGGTTTGGTGTGAGCTGGACCGCAGAGTGAAGGCAAAAGGGCCAACAAGTGCTAAGCATCTCTGGGAACTCCTTCAAGACTGTTGGAAGACCATTTCAGGTGACTACCTCTTGAAGCTCATCAAGAGAATGCCAAGAGTGTGCAAAGCAGTAATCAAAGCAAAAGGTGGCTACTTTGAAGAACCTAGAATATGACATATTTTCAGTTGTTTCACACTTGTTTGTTATGTATATAATTCCACATGTGTTAATTCATAGTTTTGATGCCTTCATAGTCATGGAAATAAAGAAAACTCTTTGAATGAGAAGGTGTGTCCAAACTTTTGGTCTGTTCTGTACATATATATATATATATATATATATATACACACACACACACAGTGGGTATAAAAAGTCTACACACCCCTGTTAAAATGTCAGGTTTCTGTGATGTAAAAAATGAGACAAAGATAAATCATTTCAGAACTTTTTCCACCTTTAATGTGACCTATAAACTGTACAACTCAATTGAAAAATAAACTGAAATCTTTTAGGTAGAGGTAATAGAAAAATATAAATATAAAAAATGATGGTTGCATAAGTGTGCACACCCTTAAACTAATACTTTGTTGAAGCATCTTTTGATTTTATTACAGCACTCAGTCTTTTTGGGTACGAGTCTATCTGCATGGCACATTTTGACTTGGCAAGATTTGCCCACTCTTCTTTGCAAAAGCACTCCAAATCTGTCAGATTGCAAGGGCATCTTCTGTGCACAGCCCTCTTTAGATCACTCCACAGTTTTTCAATCGGATTCAGGTCTGGGCTCTCACTGGGCCATTCCAAAACTTTAATCTTCTTCTGGTGAAGCCATTCCTTTGTGGATTTGGATGTATGCTTTGGGTCGTTGTTATGCTGAAAGATTAAGTTCCTCTTCATATTCAGCTTTCTAGCAGAAGCCTGAAGGTTTTGTGCCAATATTGACTGGTATTTGGAACTATTCATAATTCTCTCTAGCTTAACTAAGGCCCCAGTTCCAGCTGAAGAAAAAAACAGCCCCAAAGCATGATGCTGACACCACCATGCTTCACTGTGGGTATAGTGTTCTTTTGGTTATGTGCAATGTTTTTTGCGCCAAACATATCTTTTGAACTTATGGCCAAAAAGTTCAACCTTGGTTTCATCAGACCATAACACCTTTTCCCACATGCTTTTGGGAGACTTCAGATGCATTTTTGCAAAATGTAGCCTGGCTTGGATGTTTTTCTTTGTAAGAAAAGGCTTTCGTCTTGTCACTCTACCCCATAGCCCAGACATATGAAGAATACGGGAGATTGTTGTCACATGTACCACACAGGCAGTACTTGCAAGATATTACTGCAGCTCCTTAAATGTTGCTGTAGACCTCTTGGTAGCCTCCCAGACCAGTTTCCTTCTCGTCTTTTCATCAATTTTGGAGGGACGTCCAGTTCTTGGTAATGTCACTGTTGTGCTATATTTTCTCCACTTGATGATGACTGTCTTCACTGTTTTCCATGGTATATCTAATACCTTGGAAATTATTTTGTACCGTTCTCCTGACTGATACCTTTTAACAATAATATTCCTCTGATGCTTTGGAAGCTTTCTGTGGACCATGACTTTTGCTGTGGGATGCGACTAAGAAAATTTCAGGAAAGACCAATTAGATCAGCTGAACTTTATTTGAGGTTAATCAGAGGCACTTTAAATGATGGCAGGTGGACTCCTATTTAACATGATTTTGAATGTGATTGCTTAATTCTGAACACAGCTACATCCCCAGTTATATGAGGGTGTGCACACTTATGCAACCACATTATTTTAGTTTTTCTTCCCTCCACCTAAAAGATTTCAGTTTATTTTTCAATTGAGTTGTACAGTTTATAGGTTACATTAATGGTGGAAAAAGTTCTGAAATGATTTATCTTTGTCTCATTTCTTACAGCACAGAAGCCTGACATTTTACTAGGGGTGTGTAGACTTTTTATATCCACTGTATATATATATATATATATATACATACACTCACCTAAAGAATTATTAGGAACACCATACTAATGCGGTGTTGGACCCCCTTTTGCCTTCAGAACTGCCTTAATTCTACGTGGCATTGATTCAACAAGGTGCTGATAGCATTCTTTAGAAATGTTGGCCCATATTGATAGGATAGCAGCTTGCAGTTGATGGAGATTTAAGGGATGCACATCCAGGGCACGAAGCTCCCGTTCCACCACATCCCAAAGATGCTCTATTGGGTTGAGATCTGGTGACTGTGGGGGCCATTTTAGTACAGTGAACTCATTGTCATGTTCAAGAAACCAATTTGAAATGATTCGAGCTTTGTGACATGGTGCATTATCCTGCTGGAAGTAGCCATCAGAGGATGGATACATGTTCTCATTCTGTTTACTCCAAATTCGTGCAAATTGTAGCCTCTTTTTCCTATTTGTAGTGGAGATGAGTGGTACCCGGTGGGGTCTTCTGCTGTTGTAGTCCATCCGCCTCAAGGTTGTGCGCGTTGTGGCTTCACAAATGCTTTGCTGCATACCTCGGTTGTAACGAGTGGTTATTTCAGTCAACGTTGCTCTTCTATCAGCTTGAATCAGTCGGCCCATTCTCCTCTGACCTCTAGCATCCACAAGGCATTTTTGCCCACAGGACTGCCGCATACTGGATGTTTTTCCCTTTTCACACCATTCTTTGTAAACCCTAGGATCGGCTGTGCGTGAAAATCCCAGTAACTGAGAAGATTGTGAAATACTCAGACCGGCCCGTCTGGCACCAACAACCATGCCACGCTCAAAATTGCTTAAATCACCTTTCTTTCCCATTCTGACATTCAGTTTGGAGTTCAGGAGATTGTTTTAACCAGGACCACACCCCTAAATGCATTGAAGCATCTGCCATGTGATTGGTTGACTAGATAATTGCATTAATGAGAAATAGAACAGGTGTTCCTAATAATTCTTTAGGTGAGTGTATATATATATATATATATATATATATATATATTGTCTTGGGAGACATCAGAGTGTCATGCATTAACTGTCAGGCTAATAGAAGCAGTTAAGTTCATTTAGAATAGATTCTGATCTGAATAAAATCAGTTGACCACTTTGACTGAATCAAAATAACATTTTTAGCAATCCTTTTCTATCATATCATCCTACCATATAACCTTATTCCACTAATTAGGGCAAATAAGTAGAAGGTCACAGAAGTAAATTACCCTTAAAATATAACTTTTATTAAATACGATAATAAAATAGATATTCCCTCAAAACAAATAGTGCATATATGTGTGCAAATATGAAGAAAAATCCGCCTAGATAGGCGTGATTTAGTAATCAGTCCAAAGGTATCTCTAACAATGATAGCTGGATACATAGAGACACATCTGAATGGATAGGGGGGGACAGGGCACCAGTAACAAAAACACCAGATTGATGTTAGGAATTCATAACCTATAGTAACAGACGGCTAAACATACTTAACAGAATAGATATAACTGTTTGGCAGCCATGTGCTAGTTTACTCACGGTACCCAGGTATGGATTAGTGGTGATCACGGGTGGAAAGATGTCAATAGTCGATGATAAGAAATTCCTTTTCACCTGGATGCCAGTAACAACTAAAAAGATGCGGAGGTGGTATAGTTGAAGCCAGCTGAGTGAAGGTCTGGTAAGGTATATCCCTCAGTATCCCTAGGGGTCTCCCTACCTAGCTGTGGGGCACTAGCCCCGAAAGGGGCGACCCCACTCAATCGACGGCTCACACTAATGTGCCCTGTATGTCCCTAAAAAAAGACCACATAGATATTAAATAACGCTCCGACGCGTTTCCCCAACAGGTAGCGAAGGTTCCTCAGGGGACAAGTAATAAACTGGTAGTGATGTCCCAGATACTGGCCGCCTAGATGATAACAGGTGCCATATAACCATAGTCAATTCTCTTGTGTCCATGGTAAATATTCCTGGTTACAAAGCAGTAAAGAACTGATCAAAATCCCAAAGCAAAAAAGGAAATTTGAGGTATTTTATGTCTACAGGTTAATAGTGATAAGTGGCAGGGGCTATATTCAAATTCGCGATATTTCCCAAATATTTTGTAAAATATTCATCATATATTCGAGAATTCGAGATTATTTTATTGAATACAAAAAATCGGCAATGTGAAAATCGCGTAATGCGAATTTGTAACGCGAAATACAAGAGTGGTTCACTTTGGCTACATTTTTCAAGCTGGTATAAGTTTCCTGTGACTGGAGAAAATGGTTGTCACGGCAGAACATTAGAATAGCTTTATATGCAGATAGAGTCAAGTGCTCCATTATATTTACGATTGCGATAATCGGCAGTGATTAGAATATTTTTTTTCGCACTGCGTGCAACTTCACATTTTAGAAGGTCTGACTACAGATTACTGATTGGTGCACTAAGTATTGTTGTGAACTTGACATTGCTTCCTTCTCATTGGCCTACAAGCAAGAAGCAGAGAGGAATCATGTGTACAGATGGAAAAAAATGCAGAATATTCGATATAATGAATATATAGTACATTAGTACTAAATATTTGCAAATTCTCAAATTGGCGATATTCGCAATAAAAATTTGCTTTTCGAATATTCATGCTCAACACTATAGGTTAAAAATCACAGGTCAAAATTTACAATGTGTTGAAAGGTCTGCAGTTAAAGGGATTGTCTGCTCTGTGAAAAAAAGAATGCTCACACTATTCCTCTGTCACTCCTTCCAGTACTACAACTCTAATCCTCCCACCAGGCTTTGCACTGCAGTCATGAAGCTGACATCATGTCTGCAGTGTCTGAAAGGATTGAAAAGTTGGGACTGGAGGCAGTAGGGGGTGAAATAGGTAAGCATATTCTTTTATAGTGATGAGTGGCATAGGCAATATTAGTTTTCTCATAATATTCACAGTAAATTAGCAAATTCTAGAATTCGTGATCTCCAGTCATTATATTCGCGATTGCGCAAATCGGGACTAATAATGCGCATATTTTTTGCTCAATACATGCAACTTCACATTTTCATCAGGTCTGAGTAGATATTACTGATTGGTGCACTAAGTATTGTTGTGACATAGAAACATAGAAACATAGAAACATAGAATGTGTCGGCAGATAAGAACCATTTGGCCCATCTAGTCTGCCCAATATACTGAATACTATGGATAGCCCCTGGCTTTATCTTATATGAAGGATGGCCTTATGCCTATCCCATGCATGCTTAAACTCCTCCACTGTATTTGCAGCTGCCACTTCTGCAGGAAGGCTATTCCATGCATCCACTACTCTCTCAGTAAAGTAATACTTCCTGATATAACTTTTAAACCTTTGCCCCTCTAATTTAAAACTATGTCCTCTTGTAGCAGTTTTTATTCTTTTAAATATTCTTTCCACTTTGACCTTGTTGATTCCCTTTATGTATTTAAAAGTTTCTATCATATCCCCTCTGTCTCGTCTTTCTTCCAAGCTATACATGTTAAGGTCCTTTAATCTTTCCTGGTAAGTTTTATCCTGCAATCCATGTACCAGTTTAGTAGCTCTTCTCTGAACTCTCTCCAAAGTATCAATATCCTTCTGGAGATGTGGTCTCCAGTACTGAGCACAATACTCCAAATGAGGTCTCACTAGTGCTCTGTAGAGCGGCATGAGCACCTCGCTCTTTCTACTGGTAATTCCTCTTGCTATACACCCAAGCATTCTGCTAGCATTTCCTGCTGCTCTATGACATTGTCTGCCTACCTTTAAGTCTTCTGAAATAATGATCCCTAAATCCCTTTCCTCAGATACTGAGGTTAGGACTGTATCACTGATTTTATATTCTGCTCTTGGGTTTTTACGTCCCAGGTGCATTATCTTGCACTTATCAACATTAAATTTTAGTTGCCAGATTTTTGACCATTCCTCTAGTTTTCCTAAGTCCTTTTCCATTTGGTGTATTCCTCCAGGAACATCAACCCTGTTACAAATCTTTGTGTCATCAGCAAAAAGACACACCTTACCATTGAGGCCTTCTGCAATTTCGCTGACAAAGATATTAAACAATATGGGTCCCAGAACAGATCCCTGAGGTACCCCACTGGTAACAAGACCTTGGTCTGAATATACTCCATTGACTACAACCCTCTGTTGCCTGTCCCTCAGCCACTGCCTAATCCATTCAACAATATGGGAGTCCAAGCCCAATGACTGCACTTTATTGATAAGCCTTCTATGTGGGACAGTATCAAAAGCCTTACTAAAGTCTAGATAAGCGATGTCTACTGCACCTCCTCCATCTATTATTTTAGTCACCCAATCAAAAAAATCAATAAGATTAGTTTGACATGATCTCCCTGAAGTAAACCCATGCTGTTTTTCATCTTTCAATCCATGGGATTTTAGATGTTCCACAATCCTCTCCTTAAGTATGGTTTCCATTAATTTCCCCACTATTGAGGTCAGGCTTACTGGCCTATAGTTGCCCGATTCCTCCCTACTACCTTTCTTGTGAATGGGCACAACATTTGCTAATTTCCAATCTTCTGGGACGACTCCTGTTGCCAGTGATTGGTTAAATAAATCTGTTAATGGTTTTGCTAGTTCACCGCTGAGCTCTTTTAATAACTTTGGGTGTATCCCATCAGGCCCCTGTGACTTATTTGTATTAATTTTAGACAGTTGACTTAGAACCTCTTCCTCTGTAAAGACACATACATCAAAAGATTCATTAGTCTTCTTTCCCAACTGAGGTCCTTCTCCTTCATTTTCCTTTGTAAAAAATGAACAGAAGTATTCAATGAGGCTAGTCAGCTGAATATCTCCAATGTACTTCTACAGCAGCATTGAACTAGCAGCCTTGGAAAAGCAGAAAGCTATGATTAGCAAGCTAATACTGTGTGGCTATATATACACACACTCCCACAAAGGCTCCTCCCCCAACAGCAAATTAACACCTTACTTGCCTATGCTCATTTGCAATCAGACAATAGAGATACTGTGTCTAGCAAATTCATTACCTCTTGAAACACAGTGTCTGAGTATTCACCAGAAACACCACTGAAGATCTGCTACAATGGAAAAACTCTGAGTTATACTGTTAGTCTCCTGAATATCTCCAATGCACTTCTACAGCACAGCACTTAGTCTGTAGCATGTATCTATGGACAGCAGAGAAACAGTAATTCCTATCACACTACCTAACACCCTGCACTGGAACCCATTAGCTACACTTTATCACTATCTAACCTACTGTACACTGACTATCTCCCACTAACTATCTGTATTATTTATATGAGCTAACTAACTATCTAATGTACAGTAATTGGATAAGGAATAGGATCCAGATGAAAGCACAGAGCACAGCAATGTAGTGACATTGCTGTGCTCTGTGCTTTCATCTGGATCCTATTCCTTATCCAATTACTGTTCTCTCTCTCTCTCTCAGAACTGCAAAAAACAGCAGAAAATGGCTGCTGGGGATTTCTTATATAGTAAGGCCTCATGCACATGACCGGTTTTTTTTTGCGGTCCGCAAAGACGGGTTCCGTAGTTCCGTGATCCGTGTCCGTTTTTTCTTCCGTGGGTCTTCCTTGATTTTTGGATGATCCACGGACATGAAGGAAAAAGTCATTTTGGTGTCCGCCTGGCCGTGCGGAGCCAAACGGATCCGTCCTGACTTACAATGCAATGTATTGACACAATATGGTGCAATTGCAAACTGATCCGTCCCCCATTGACTTTCAATGTAAAGTCAGGAGTCCCTATTATACCATCGGATCGGAGTTTTCTCCAATCCGATGGTATATATTTTTTTTTTTTTTTTTTTTTTTTTAGTTTTCAAATTTCTTTTTTGAAGTCAAACAGGCAAATGTGTTGGTTTCATTACAAATGTGCATATCTTGTCAACAAAGCTTCTGGAACAATACAGGATGATATTATGTTCAGTATTGGTTTGGTATGGGTGCATAAGGTGATTAGCTTACATGGTTTGGAATATAAAGCACAGTTGGGTCAAAAGGATCAGAGTGAAGGGTTTAAGACTTCAGAACATATAGAATAAGATCCTGATACTAAGGATAAAATTGTGATAAATCGTTGAGACTCCTGAACGCCTTCCAATCCTTCCACACTTTCATGAAACCTTGAAAGTTTCTTAATTCCCAAGAGGAAATTTCCTCAAATCTGTGGATTTGGTCAACTTTTAGAAACCATTGTTCAATGGAGGGGGTTTCTGTAGAGAACCATAATCTCGGAATGAGAAATCTGGCAGCTGCTACCAAATGCTTAAAAGGAACCATGTTAGTGATCCTCTGTCCAGACGGGAATACATTCAGGAGTGCTATTTCTGGAGAAGGAACTAGATCTGCTCCACATATGTGGTTGGTTATATGAAATATTTTCTCCCACCATCTAAGGAGTCTAGGGCATTTCCACCATATGTGGATGAAGGAGCCTCTTTCTGACAGAGATCTCCAACATTTATCGCAACCAGACAATGAGTATCTGGAGACAATATCTGGGGTCTTGTACCATCTAGTCATGATCTTGCAACCGTTTTCTTGGATACGAACGCATCTAGACGATTTATGTGGAGATTGTAGTATGGTGATAATTTCTTTACTAGTAAAGGTTCGATCCAGGTCTTTCTCCTATAGGCCAATAAATGAGGGTAAAACATTAGGAGTATGAGATCCAAATCTACTATATAGCTGCGATATTATTTTTTTGGGACATATTGAGCTATCTATCAAGCTTTCAAACCATGTTAGAGGTCTTATTAAGTCTCCCATTGAAATGTGTAAGGACATGTATGTCTTGATGAATATATAGGGTTATTGAGTATACGGGAGGGAGGGATTGCAAGACTCTCTCTCAGTTTATCTAATGATAGAGAAGTGTTGTCGATGAGTAGATCTCTCAAACTAATATCAGAGTCTCTAAGATGTGTGGGTAGACTGTCTTGTAGTACTTTGGGGGCAGTTCGTAAAATATCGCCAAGCCGGAGGAGGGGCGAGGGGAAGGGAACATGAAGATAGGTAGATTGGAACCATTTCCAGGCGTTATAAGTAGCCCTAATTATAGGGGTTACATCTGAGGGAAAGGGAGGTATGCATTTGTATCCTAGCAAAAGCGTACTAAAAGAAGAGTTAATTAATGACTGTTCTATATGGACCCAGGATTTGTGAGAGGGGACTCTCAGCCAATCCACAACTCTGGCTAACAGGACAGCTTTCCCATATAGTTCCGGATCTGGAAGGGCGATTCCTCCCAGAGTTTTTGGTCTGTTTAGGGTTTTATAGGAGAGACAAGCTTTCTTCCCCGACCAGATGAAAGCGCTAAATAATGATTGAAGAAAAGTATAGTATGAGGAGGGGATAGGGATAGGGAGAACCTGAATTAAGTAGGTCAATTTAGGTAAAACCAGGGATGTGAGTAGATTTTTCCTACCAAACCAAGATAGGATTGGCAGGTCTAGATTTTTAAGAGAAGTGGAGATATGGCTCAAGAGGGGTAAATAGTTTAAAGCAAACAATTGAGAAGGGTCATTACTGATCTTAACCCCTAGGTATGTAAGTTGAGGACTTGACTAATTGAAAGGTGACTTTTGTTCCAGACGTTTTGCTAAGCTAGAGGAGAGGCCAGTATTTATGATTAGGGATTTACTATGGTTAACCTTGAAATTGGACAATTTACCGAACGTCTCTAAATGATGATAGATTTTGGGGAGAGCAGTTGCAGGGTTACTGATCATCATCAATAGGTCGTCGGCAAAGGCCGCCGTCTTATGTTCTTGATCTCCCAGATCCACACCTCTGATGTCTCTATCAGATCTAATGATTTGCAGTAGGGGTTCCATAGTTAAAACAAAGAGAAGAGGGGAAAGGGGACAACCCTGTCTAGTACCATTTCTGATAAAGAAGGGGGAAGAAATAATATTGTTGACCGAGATGGAGACCGAGATGGCGTTTATGGCTGAAAGGAAAGGGGACGGGAATTTCTATGAGGAGAGGACCGTATTCATAAATGACCATTTGACCCTGTCAAAAGCCTTCTCAGCATCTGTGCTGAGAAGGATCAGAGGCAGAGATTTCTTTTTCGCGTGGAAGAGAACGTTAAGAACTCTAGCAGTATTATCTTTGCCCTCTCTCCCCCTAACAAAGCCAGTTTGATCTCTGTGTATCAGAGAGGGCAAGATTGACGCTAGACGATTTGCCAGCAGTTTAGCTAGGAGTTTAAGGTCAATGTTAAGGAGAGAGATAGGCCTATAGCTAGGGCAAAGTGTTGGATCCTTACCCTCTTTAGAGATTAACACGATATGGGCTTTGGTCATATCGCTAGATAGAGGGGGGTACCGGATAAGGTCTGGTTAAACAGTGGGATTAAGTGGGGAATGAGGGTATCATGAAATGATGAGTAATATGAGATAGGGAGGCCATCGGGGCCTGGACTTTTCCCTTTGGGGGAGCTACGTATAACTTCCAAAAGTTCTTTTGGTGTAAAAGGAGAGGCTAGCATTGTTCTATTCTCCTCGGACAGAGTAGGAAGATGTAACTTCTCTAAGTATGCAAGAAGAGGAGATAAGGATTCAGGGGAGGAAAGGGGGGGAGTAGGAGTGTCTAAGTTGTATAAAGATTCATAGAAATTTCTAAATTTCGATGCGATTAGTTCTGAGTCGAAGATATGTGAGCCTGATGTGGTTGAAAGTTTGTGGACAAAGTTGTTTGACTTCCTCTTTTTGACTCTGCTCATCACGAATTTAGTTGCCTTATTCCCGTGGGCAAATATCTTGTGCTGAGAGTTGAGGTAGTACTTTGCTGAGAGGGAGTTAAGAAGGTCCTTAAGAGAGCGTCTATAACCATTTAATTCCTCTAGATGGGTCTTGAGCAGGGAGATTTTATGTGTTTGTTCTAATTTAGTTATGTTCGCATGTAGCTCGTCTATTTGTTTGTTCCTTGATTTTTTAAGATAAGTTCCAATGCTGATACATTGACCTCTTACGACCGTCTTGTGGGCATCCCACAGGGTCTGAGAAGATATTTCTGATGAGACGTTTAGGTCAAAATAGTCTCCCAGGACTGTTTTAATTTTTGATCTGGTTTCAGGGTTACCTAGTAATTGCTCATTTAACCTCCAAGATCTAGAGGTATTGTTTTTATTTGGAGGAGTAAGGGACAAGTAGATAGGGGAGTGATCGGATAGTAGGATATTCCCCATTGTAAGATGCTATCTTGAGGTCATCCATCTGGAATACGAGGGGAGATATAAACCATGATAGTTATGTAAAGATGATAGAGTGTAAGCTTGTGAATTAATGGACCAAGGTCCAGAGTTATGGAAAGGTCAAACCTTTGACGTGCATCCCATACCAAAGCCATCTGTCTGATGTCATCAGGCGACGTGTTGACATTAAGAAAATGGTAACTAAAATAACAAGAAAAGAACAAAAGGCATAAACAACATGACAGAGACATTGCTCTAAGTATGGGGGGGAATATGGGTAAACCCTTAAAATACAGAGCTTTACCAAATACGCCTCAGGCGAATATCAGAGGAGGGAAGTGAACCAACGGAACACCACCTGCTCCAATACTACCGGCCAGAACAATGGAGGGCTCCAAAAGAGCATAGGCCTGAGACTGGAGGAAGGAAGGTGTTTCCGCTTCTTAATACTAGGTTAGGTATAGCTTCTTGTTAATGCCCAGTGTAGCATCATTCTGGGTGGAGGAAGAGGGGGGAAGGGGAGGGAGGGGGAGGGAGAGAGAGAGAGGAGAAGGGGGGGGGGGGGAGGGGATAGGGGGAGAGGGGGGGGTGATGAGTGGTATAAAGGGGGGGGATGGGGAGAGAAAGGTTATACAGATTGTACAAGAGGTGCAATGCTGCCAATGACTGGAGACAATATATGTGGATAGTAAGAGCAATATACTTATAAGAGAGAGAAATCAAACATTTCTTCAATCCCTTCCATGGGGAATAACTCCGGATCAGCCATCAAACGACACATTAAACTCCAGTTGGATCAAAATGAGTCTGTGGATAGACGTCTAGGAGTGATTGAGTTGGCTTTCTTTCTCTGGCGCTGGGATTTAGGGGTCCTCCTGGGTTCGAAGAGCTGCGGCCTAGGAACATCTGGTAAGGAAGCGACATCTTGGATTAAGTCCCAGGTCTCAATTTCCATGTTAGGGATCTCCAGATGCTGGAACATTTGATCCAGGTCAGCGTGGGATCTGATTGTGATCCTGCTCCCGTTGTACAGGAACGAGATGCCAAAAGGGAAAGTCCATCTGTATGTAATTTTCCTCTGGATAAGCCATTCTGTCAGAGGTTTAAGAACCTTGCGCTTTTTCAGCGTGAGCGGTGCCAGGTCTTGGTACACATGGATGCGATAATCCCTGAATAGGACTTCGGATTTCTTTCTGGCGCACTCTAGAATAGCCTCCTTGTCCTGGAAGTTTAGGAACCGGCATATTACGTCCCTTGGTGGTTCGGCTGGTTTCGGCTTAGGCCTGAGGGCCCTGTGAGCCCTTTCAATGGTCGGGCTGGGATAATCAGGGCCTAGTAGTTGCTCGCATAAGGCCTTCATTGCCTCCGGTATTTCTGAGGAGATGATTGATTCAGGCAGACCTTGGAACCTTAAATTGTTCCTCCTGCCCCGGTGCTCTTGGTCTTCTAAAGCCGCATATACCTGGTTAAGATGAGATTGAACCGTTTGCAGGCTATTAGAAGCCGCCGTCTGGAAGTCTAGCACCGCGTGATGCGCCGTCTCCAGATCCTCCACCCTACCCCCGATGTGTTTAATATCTTGTCTCATGGAAGAGACTTCACTAACCAGTGGTTCCAGGGCCTTGGTGAGGACCGATTTCAGGTATTTCCTGGAGATGAATAAGTTTTGACGTCCACTAGCTTCTTCCGAGTCGCTGTCTTTTCACTCTGAGTACATGTATTCGTCTTCAGGGGCAGCTGCGGGCGCCATTTTAGTTTCTTTTGCGACGTGTATTTCCGCCGCTTTTTTAATGAATTTATCCATGAGGTATCCACACTGAGGTAACGGGTGGCTTCTGGTGTTGCAGGGTGTCCCCCTGTCTCGGGTTGCCGATTTTGACCATTGTCTGATCGGTATAGCTAGCGTAAGCTGCGATAAAGCACTGTAAGTCAGACGGAGCTCAGACACACACCACCATCTTCCTCTGGCGCTAGCTCCGCCCCCCCGATGGTATATTTTAACTTGAAGCATCCCCATCACCATGGGAACTCCTCTATGTTAAAATATACCATCGGATTTGAGTTATATCTGAAAACTCAGATCCGACAGTATATTCTAACACAGAGGCATTCCCATAGTGATGGGGACGCTTCAAGTTAGAATATACTAAGAACTGTGTACATGACTGCCCCCTGCTGCTTGGCAGCACCCGATCTCTTACAGGGGGCTGTGATTCACACAATTAACCCCTCAGGTGCCGCACCTGAGGGGTTAATTGTGCGTATCATAGCCCCCTGTAAGAGATCAGGTGCTGCCAGGCAGGAGGGGGCAGACCCCCTTCCCCCCTCCCCAGTTTTAAATTCATTGGTGGCCAGTGCGGGCCCCCCCTCCCTCCCTCCCCTGTATTACATTCATTGGTGGCCAGTGCAGCCTCCCCTCTCCCCCCCTAATTAAAATTCCCCCCCATATACGATGGCCCCAGTTGAGCCCCCATCTTTATATTATGGCCCCAGTTGTTCCCTCATACATATACTATGACCCCAGATGTGTCCCTATACATATATTATGGCCCCAGTTGTGCCCCCATACATATATTACGGTCCCAGTTGTGCCCCCATACATATACGATGGCCCCAGTTGTGCCCCTATAGATATATTATGGCCCCAGTTGGTGGCAGCGGAGAGTTCCGATCGGAGTCCCAGTTTAATCACTGGGGCTCCGATCGGTAACCATGGCAACCAGGACGCTACTGCAGTCCTGGCTGCCATGGTTACTTAGCAATTTTAGAAGCATTATACTTATCTTGCTGTCTGTGGCCGGCCGGGCGCTCCTCCTACTGGTAAGTGAAAGGTCTGTGCGGCGCATTGCCTATAGCACAGACTTGTCACTTACCAGTAGGAGGAGCGCCCAGCCGGTCACAGACAGCGCAGGTAAGTATAATGCTTCTAAAATTGCTAAGTAACCATGGCAAACAGGACTGCAGTAGCGTCCTGGTTGCCATGGTTACCGATTGGAGCCCCAGCGATTAAACTGGGACTCCGATCGGAACTCTCCGCTGCCACCAACTGCCACCATCATGACCCACAATACAAGTCAATTGGGATCTGTTTAACTCTGACACTATCTGACACAATAGAAAACGCATCCGTCCCCCATTAACTTTCAATGGAGTTCATGATGGATCCGTCTTGGCTATGTTAAAGATAATAGTACCGGATCTGTTCATAACGGATGCAGATGGTTATATTTAAGAATGAGCGAATCGACTTTGGAGGAAACATCCGAAGTTGATTTGCATAATACTTCATTTGAATACTGTACAGAGCAAGCTCATAGATCCAAGAATTAGTCTACGCGTTTCGGACCCTCATATTTTGGTTCTTAATCATGTTGTCATGATTAAGGACTGAAATATGAGGGTCCGAAACGCGTAGACTAAGGCCTCTTTCACACTTGCGTTGTCCGGATCCGGCGTGTACTCCACTTGCCGGAATTACACGCCGGATCCGGAAAAACGCAAGTGTACTGAAAGCATTTGAAGACGGAACCGTCTTCCAAATGCGTTCAGTGTTACTATGGCACCCAGGACGCTATTAAAGTCCTGGTTGCCATAGTAGGAGCGGGGAGCGGGGGAGCGGTATACTTACAGTCCGTGCGGCTCCCGGGGCGCTCCAGAATGACGTCAGAGCGCCCCATGCGCATGGATGACGTGATCCATGTGATCACATGATCCATGCGCTTGGGGCGCCCTGACGTCACTCTGGAGCGCCCGGGGAGCCGCACGGACGGTAAGTACACTGCTCCCCCGCTCCCCGCTACACTTTACCATGGCTGCCAGGACTTTAGCGTCCCGGCAGCCATGGTAACCACTCTGAAAAAGCTAAATGTCGGCTCCGGCAATGCGCCGAAACGACGTTTAGCTTAAGGCCGGATCCGGATCAATGCCTTTCAATGGGCATTAATTCCGGATCCGGCCTTGCGGCAAGTGTTCCGGATTTTTGGCCGGAGCAAAAAGCGCAGCATGCTGCGGTATTTTCTCCGGCCAAAAAACGTTCCGTTCCGGAACTGAAGACATCCTGATGCATCCTGAACGGATTTCTCTCCATTCAGAATGCATTAGGATAATCCTGATCAGGATTCTTCCGGCATAGAGCCCCGACGACGGAACTCTATGCCGGAAGACAAGAACGCAAGTGTGAAAGAGCCCTAATTCTTGCATCTGTGAGTTGGAAGTTTTGCAAATAAAGTATCCTCTGTTGTTAGAGCTGTATTTTCCATCGATTTCTTCAATTATAAAAAAAACTGCCGTGTCCAGGCTGGTATCCGAGCTCACAACAGGTGCAACAGGTGAGAGCTGCCTTTTTCGGTTATATTAATTGTACAGAGCAAGCGCTCCGTACAGTATTAGAATGTATTGGCTCCTATGAGCCGAAGTTATAACTTCATAAATCAATTTCTATTGTAAAAAAAACATTTTCCGAACTCGGCTTCGGTTCCAAGTGGTACCCTACCGGATCCAACAAAAACACCAGTGTGAAAGTAGCCTTACACTACCTCCACCTTGGGAATTGCATTGCTAATAGATAAAAGCTTCTGTGCTTTCATTGTGCAGTATTCTTCATGGATTGTCTTGAATTGTTTATAAATCTGATGACATAAGCTTTTATGTTATTCATTATTGTGATGCTACATAGATCTACTTTGCTGGAAAAATACAGCAACCTACGTTTTACCAGTTCCTGTCAAGTTAGTGATCATATAAATATTTTGTGTTTGCTACTAACAAAGCAGTAGTCATTGCTAGGCAGTTTAACAATTTTTCATTCAACTGCAGTTATTTGTGGCAAAGCTGCAGTTATTCTTCAGATTTTATGTTATTTATGCACTGAATAAATTGCAGCATTTATAATTCAAGACAGACTGAAGAGCCAAGCGCCTGTAATCCATTATACAGTGACAATGTAGAGTTGTAAATTTTTTACAGTGGATCCTACTGCTTTGCCTAATGAAAGAGCAGCTTGAGAGCCAATCAGATTATGCAAATATCGAATACAGAAAAAAAAACGATAATAGTGACATGAATGGTTTTGATTGCATTTGGAAATTATATGGTGTATGGCAGAAATTTCAGCTGATAGAATCTGCCAACACGTGCAGAATAAAGCGATTCTCCACATCAGATACAAAGTAGGAAGAAGAATTACAAATACTGTAACTAATTAAATATGGAAAGCCTGGTTTTCATAATGCTAAACATAGGAAAAGGTTCACAATACAGAATGGCAATAATCATGGTGTACTGTATAACACTGAAGAAGTAAAAATGTATTTCTCCCTTAAAAATAAAAATAAAAAAAATCTACTGTGATCTGGGAACATGAAAAATAGGCCAAATTCAGAGATATTAAAATGAACCCATTTTTAGTTAAAATACATGGTTTAAAGAAAATCTTGATTTTGTTATGTTTAGCTTCTGTACGTTTAAGAATATTTTATTACCCTCAATAGACATATAAATGCATTACCTTTTCATCTTATTCCTTTTCTGGTGAAAAGCATTATCATGGTAAAACAGGGGGTCATTTATTAAGCTGAAATATCAGGCATAGATCTAAATGTAAGACAGCTATGAAGAGTAGACTGGCGGAGTGCAATTTCTGCAAGTTTTCTGGTGTAACTTACAATAAATACAGTATGTCATCCTCTCACACTGAAACCAAATTTTTACAAATGTGGAGAACATAGTGTAAAAGGGCAAAAAGTTGCACGTTTTTGAGCAAAACTAGATTTGTGCTCCACTATTTTAACACAGGGGGCATGATAACCCCCCCCCGTTCTGTAAATACATTAAAGTTTTCCCATCTTAGCTAGTGATTGCATACTAATTATACCCTCACCTGCCAATTAGTGGGTGGATTGATGGGTGGGGTTTTATATTGTTTCCTGCTTTTTTTTTTTTTTACATCTAAATGTGCCTGTACACCTTAAGTAGCTGTGGGCAGACAGTTATCTCTTCTGACTCCGAGTTGTCAGAACGTGTATGTATTTTCATTAGTTAGAGAAAAAGAAAGCTACTGCCAGACATTTTCTACCATCCTTTAAGATCATAAATCATTTCTTAAACTATTTTCTGTATAAGTATATATGTAACAGTATTAAAGGGGTTATCTAAAGTGTATGTCCCCTCATATAGATTATACTTCCCTCTGATCCCCGGCACCTGTATTACTCCGGACCCCACGATGCTAGAAAGGTTGCATAATCCCCGTTGCATGCCCGTTCATAACCATTTTAAGGCCCTGGAGATCCCTTGCCCTGGGATTTTCCATTTTTGCATTTTCGTTTTTACTCTCTGCCTTCCTTGAGCCATAACTTTTTTTTTTTTGTCCAAATAGCTGTATTAGGGCTTATTTTTCCCAGGACAAGTAGGACTTTCTAATGCCACCATTTGATATGTCATATGGTGTAGTGAAAAGCTTTAAAATGAATTCCAAATTGGGATGAATTGTAAAAAATGGAATCCTGTCATAGTTTTATGAATTTAGTTTTTACAGTGTTCCTTATGCAGTAAAACTGACCTATTACTGTCATTCTCTGGGTCAGCATGATAACAGCAATATCACACTTATATAGTTGTTCTTGTGTTTTAGTACTTAACATTTTTTTTAAATTATATATACTTTTATTAGTGATGAGTGACGTCATAAAAATTTTAATTTGGCTTCTTCTCCAAATTTAGCAAAGAAATTTGATTTAATACGAAATAATTGGTCACCCAGGAAGAAGTACATTAGCGACTTAAAAAGATTAAAATAGACAAATCGCCAGGATTGGATGGCATACACCCCCGTATCCTAAGGGAATTAAGTAATGTCATAGCCAGACCCTTATTTCTGATATTTGCGGACTCTATACTGACAGGGAATGTCCCACAGGATTGGCGCATGGCAAATGTGGTGCCAATATTCAAAAAGGGTCCAAAAACAGAGCCTGGAAACTATAGGCCGGTAAGTTTAACATCTGTTGTGGGTAAACAGTTTGAAGGTTTTCTGAGAGATGCTATCTTAGAGCATTTCAACTGAAATAAGCAAATAACGCCATATCAGCATGGCTTCGTGAGGGATCGGTCATGCCAAACTAATTTAATCAGTTTCTATGAGGAGGTAAGTTCTAGACTTGACAGCGGCGAATCAAAGGATGACGTATATCTGGACTTCTCCAAAGCATTTGACACTGTACCACATAAAAGGTTAGTATATAAAATGAGAATGCTCGGACTGAGAGAAAACGTCTGTATGTGGGTAAGTAACTGGCTCAATGATAGAAAACAGAGGGTGGTTATTAACGGTACACACTCAGATTTGGTCACTGTCACTAGTGGGGTACCTCAGGGGTCAGTATTGGGCCCTATTCTCTTCAATATATTTATTAATGATCTTGTAGAAGGCTTGCATAGTAAAGTATCAATTTTCGCAGATGACACTAAACTGTGTAAAGTAATTTACACTGAAGAGGACAGTATACTACTACAGAGGGATCTGGATAGATTGGAAGCTTGGGCAGATAAGTGGCAGATGAGGTTTAACACTGACAAATGTAAAGTTATGCACATGGGAAGGAATAATGCAAGTCACCCGTACATACTAAATGATAAAACACTCGGTAACACTGACATGGAAAAGGATCTAGGAATTTTAATAAACAGCAAACTAAGCTGCAAAAAACAGTGTCAGGCAGCTGCTGCCAAGGCCAATAAGATAATGGGTTGCATCAGAAGGGGCATAGATGCCCGTGATAAGAACATAGTCCTACCACTTTACAAATCGCTAGTCAGACCACACATGGAGTACTGTGTAAAGTTCTGGGCTCCTGTAAACAAGGCAGACATAGCATAGCTGGAGAAGGTCCAGAGGAGGGCAACTAAAGTAATAACTGGAATGGGGCAGCTACAGTACCCTAAAAGATGATGAAAATTAGGGTTATTCACTTTAGAAAAAAGACGACTGAGGGGAGATCTAATTAATATGTATAAATATATCAGGGGTCAGTACAGAGATCTATCCCATCATCTATTTATCCCCAGGACTGTGACTGTGACGAGGGGACATCCTCTGCGTCTGGAGGAAAGATGGTTTGTACACAAACATAGAAAAGGATTCTTTACGGTAAGAGCAGTGAGACTATGGAACTCTCTGCCTGAGGAGGTGGTGATGGTGAGTACAATAAAGGAATTCAAGAGAGGCCTGGATGTATTTCTGGAGTGTAATAATATTACAGGCTATAGCTACTAGAGAGGGGTCGTTGATCCAGAGAGTTATTCTGATTGCCGTATTGGAGTCGGGAAGGAATTTCTTATTCTCCTAAAGGGGGGGAAATTGGCTTCTACCTCACAGGGTTTTTTTTTTTTTTGCCTTCCTCTGGATCAACTTGCAGGATAAAAGGCCGAACTGGATGGACAGATGTCTTTTTTCGGCCTTATGTACTATGTTACTATGTTACAAATCACGTTGTTTTGCATGTTGTTTTGCATGTATTTGGCACAATGACGGGGACTGGCAATCCCGCCACCCTCGTCATTGGACCTCTCAGATATCAAGTTCATCGCGGAATCTAATGTAAAAATGGAGACCTTTCAGAGATTTAATCAGGGTTAAAAAAAAAAAGAAACTCACCTTATCCATTTGCTCGCGAGAGGCCGTCGATGCCATGTTGATTGAAGAAACCGTGCAAAATCTTGTGCGGTGACATGATGATGTCACCACTCCTGGCCAGCGTGGTGATGTTTTTGCGCAGGTTCTTGAATCAAGATGGCAGCGACAGCCTCTCTGTGAGAAAATGGATGAGGTGAGTATGATATTTTTTTCTGCTGCCATTTTAGGAAAAATGTATTTGTTATCACGATATGCGATGAAATTCGGCTTTGCAGCGAATTGGAGCTGTATGATGATTCATTTTTTGCAGGACAATTTGTAGTTTTTAGTGATACCATTTTGGAGTGTACAGTATATGGCTTTTTGATTACTTTTGGCCATTTTGATTTTTTCCCTGTTATGGTGTAAGTTTATATTTTAATAGTATATATAATAGTAATATATTTTGGGATGTGATGGTGTAAATAATCTTTATTTTTTATTGTTTGCTTATTTTTATTATGGGGAAAAGGGGGTAATTTAAATTTTTGAATATGTGATCCTCTGACCACTTCTTTTTGGTAGCCTTGGATCGTTAGAGGGACTGAGACTACCCCAATACATGGACAGCTTCCCCAGGGAAGCTGTTATGGTTCGGTAGCATAGATCTTTAGGGAAAAAGTCTCCCAGATGTTGTGGTCACAATTGTCCCCAGCTTTTGATGGGTTTAATTGTCTGTGATTGTTGTTAATGGCAATCACACACATTAGTGCCGGGTGTCTGCTGCGCTTTGGCAGGGTGCCTTCTTTTAAAAATTTCTGGTATACATTAGCAAAGGATAAGCATTTTTGGGATTTGGATGTAGGGTTTAAATGTTTCAATACCCGATAATGCCATAATTTATCAACTGGGGAATATAGAAGGGGAACAGGGATCAGCTAATATAAAGAAGGCTATCATTTTTTCTTAGCAAGATCAGTTGCTAGACCTTGGATAGCTAATTCCTCACTTTAAAAAGGAGAGGAGAAATATAGCATGATCATTTCAATACAAAATATTTAGTCTGGCATATTGTATATAGATGATAGAATTATGGATCCTGTGGCCCCCAGAACATCTATTCTTACCCCAATTTGGTATTGTCTGATTTTGACTGCATATGTTTCCCCCTTGAATTGTAGTGTTAAACAGTTTTTCAGTAGTTTACAAATACTGATTATCAATAACCCCTTAGTGACCACTAAGGGGCCTTAGGCTGGGAAGCTGCCTTTTTATGGCAGCCCAGTCTAAGCACTCTCTGTATACCTCTGGCACCCCGCAAATGAGATTTCAGGGTGCAGATGTCAGTGACTGCGGGCCGAGACCTAGTGGAAGCCTCAAGCCTGCCTCTAGAGTTTTCCAGCAGGCTGAGCCTCCCTGTTTATTCCAATCTCCCTTACAGAAAGTTTTAAAAATAGTTAATCAGTAAGTTATGTAATGGCGACATTAACAACTACAACGTGTCCTGCAAAAAACAAGCCCTCATACTTCAACATAGATGGAAAATAAAAAAGGTTATAGCTCTTGGAAGACGATAATAAAAAATAAAAAAAGTTTGTCCAATAATGCCCAAAACAGGCTGGTCACTAAGAGGATACGGATTATCCTCATATGCAATGAATGCTTATGAAATTCTTTTTATATTGATTCCTAACTTTTTTTTTTAGATTGTTAGTAAACCAGACAATTTATCAAGGAAAAGAGTAGACAGAATATTTCGATGAGTTGAACTTTTATTATAGCCTTTTAGCATATGACAAATTAAATTATTTAGTTTACTCCTAATTTTAAGATGGGAAAGAATGTGACATACAGTACATTAAAATTTAACTGTCATTTTAGTCTATTTTTAATATAGTGTTGGGAATATGGAATTAAACATTTTTGTAACATTTTATTATGAAAGGTGTTTCTTTATACTAGAAAACAGGGTGTAAAGAGTCTTCTTAGCAAATCTCAGACCACTGAACATTTACTATAAGTGCAGAATGCTGCAGTATATTACAAAAATGTTTAACATTCCTGTACCTAGACAATATTAAAAACAAACTGAAACAACAGTTACACTTTAATGTATACTTCATGTAGAGGCGCATTTTAATGTATACTTAAAGTTACCGCAGCTACACAGAGTGACAAACGCTATTGGAACAAATAATTTCTACTGGTGTGATATACCAGCTGCCCCCCAAAATAGTGATTGAGGCAGAGGTGTGATATACGAATAATATACTTTTTATATAGTGCATTTGGGTAGTGCAGAATTTGTTTGCGGTTTTGCTGCGTTACCGCAGCTACACAGAGCAAAAAAGGAAGAAGGGGTCCAGCTCGATTAAAATGTTACCTTAATTTTTCAGTGCGGGTAAAAGCCAGTTACACTCCAGTTACATGTTTCGGATCAGGAACAATAGCGATCCTTCCTCATGACATACACATATTGAGGAGGAGGTTGGATATATAGCGTCTCCACCTAGGAACAGGTGGACGCACTAACTACAAGCTCCTCCTCAAATGAAATTAACAACACATGCTAAAAGGCATGATGAATTAAAACAAAAACGGATCAAAAATTCAATAATGTAACATCAAGTCGTGTTTCCGATTAAGTCCACTTGGTACAGTGGATCCCATTTTGAAGATCCAGAACGACTCACGGTTCAAAAGCTTCTGTTTATAATTACCACCCCTGGATGGTGGAGTAACCCTTTCCAAGCCTTGCACAATTAAACCCTCTGTATCACTACCATGCACTGCTGAAAAATGCAGGCTGACTGCAGACACATTTCTGGCATGTGAATGAGGAATGTCAGAGATGTCCCTGCACAGTCTAACCTTAAGGCCATTAGTGGTGCAACCAATGTACTGGAGGGAACAGAGAGTGCATGAGATACAATACACCACATGAGTGGTGTTACAGTTGATGTATTGTTTGATGGAAAAACTTTGATTCATGGCATAGGAAAAAACGTTCTTGCCAGGTCGCATATAAGAGCAACACGTACAAATTTTATGCCCACATTTATAGCTACCAAGACACCGCAGCCACACTGGAGAGGCTCATGCCCCCTCAGAATATAAGGCGCAATTCACAACCCAGTTGAGGATACGAAGTGTTTTTTATTTTTTGATTAGCAAAGACGACGCGTACTACAGAAAATGGAAGCGCGCACTACAGAAAATGGAAGAACAACATTCCATACAGCCAATTTAAACGCATAAGGAGGAACTGTTCTACCAAAGAGGACTTCATTACCCAAAGTAAGATCCTACAAAACAGATTTATGAACAAAGGATACCCGAGTAAGAGAACGCTTTCTCCCCGGCAAGCAACCTAAGCCAAGACGAATGCCTGATGATCAAAACCAAACCAAAAGAAACATAAACTACAAATCCATACAAAACATCACTGATCACCACTTACAACACTAACCACGAAACCTTAAAGAAGATCCTGATGAAGCACTGGCACATTTTAACTAATGATCCACACCTCAAACCCAACATACCACAGAGACCACAAATCACATTCAGAAAAGCAAAGTCGCTAAAAAACATCCTGGCCCCAAGTAAACTGAAAAAGAAAAAAACAACATCACTCAATACTATTAGTGGGACCCCTGCCCCTGTTGGCAGCTTCAGATGTGGCCACACCCTATGTAAATGCTGTACCAACATTTCTAACAAAACACAGACCTTTAGAAGCAAAACTACTGGCGAAGACTTCAAAATAAAGAATTTCATCAACTGTGCAACATCATACGTGATTTACTTATTGGAGTGCGATTGTGGTTTACAGTACGTTGGCAGGACAATCCAGGCCCTAAGGGAACGTATCAACAAACATAGATCCAACATCACCAAGGGATACCTAAAACATAGCGTCTCCAGACACTTCCTAGCTACTCACAACCAGGACCCTTCCAAACTATCAATCACCCCCATAGAACACATTGAGGCCCATTGTCCAGACAGATACAGGACCCTCCAAAGACGTGAAATGTTTTGGATATTTAAGCTCCACACACTTGAACCCAATGGACTAAACGAGAGCATAGAAAACCAGTGCTTTTAATACCCGCGCTGTTATGTTCCACCCCGCCCCCCAGATCCACACTCTCCAACGCCTCCATAACACACCAGGACACTCGGCCTGACCCCAGGACCCATCGTCCCGCTGACACTCGGCCCCTCATCCCACTTCCTTCCCAGCGGGACCCTCCATCCGGACTCCCAGTCCTCTCTGCACACTGCCCCCCCCTACACCAATCAAGAGGTCCGCGTCCCCAACCCCCTTCCAGTTATCCCTACACCTCTAGGCAACACCCCAATACGCTCATCACACCACACATCTCATCCACATCCACACCCCTATGCCTCCCCTCCATGCCCCACACACCTCCACTCTCCCCTTCATACCCTACAGCACCAACCACTACCCCCAGCCATCCTCCTAACACAAGTCCCCTCCCACCACCCCAGAACCCCCCGTACCATGCCAATCCCCCCTCATCCACCTATGCCAGTCCCCCTCCATTGGCCAGCTTACACCATTCATCCACCCCTTGCCAATACATCGCTACAGCAGTCACCACTGCATCCGCCGCCCAGCATCACCAGCTATGGGACCTCCCCCCCATCACGCCCCCCTCTGGCCGCCCAGTCACACCTGCTCCTGCCCCCATCCACGACACACGAGCCGATCTCTCTCCCCCCCCCCCCAGGACATATCCACACCCCAACATTGGCATCCACCAGCCCCCCACACGGCAGGCCTTACACCCATTCTATAGTCCGGACAACCCGGCCGCGTCCCTAGCAACATGCCCTGCTCCGCCCATGTCCTCCACGCCCGCCCCCACCACCGACTCCTATGGACCTCAGCCACACCCCCTCCAGCCCGCTGCTGCACCGCAACGCCGCCCCGCCCACCACTACAACACATACCCAGGCACTCAGGTCCGGCTCCCCACCACGCCCACCGCTCCGCCCACCATGCTAGGTCCCGCCGCCCGCGTCGGCACCCATCACCCCCAGCCACACCTCCGCCTGCATCGTCACACCCAGCCTCCTCCTCCACCACCAGAGACCATCGCCCTCCCTCACTCTCTCCAAGACCGGCTCCCCCACCACGCCCGCCCCCTCTCCGCCCACCATGCTAAGTCCCGCCCCCCGCTCCGGCGAACACAGTCCATCCTCCACCAACAGTGATCACCGCCCACCCCCTGACCACATACGCCCCGGCCACGCCCCCGCCCTCATAACCCCTGGATAGAGCGCGCTTCTGCACACCACTGGCCACACGTGCAGAAGCGCTACCACTGGAGGACACTCACCGGCCGCATCACCAAGGTAAACACTGCTATCCCCCACGTCCCAAACACACCTCAGTCCACTGCCCATTGCCTATTGCAAACCTGCACCTAGCCTTATATCACTCACAGGGACTCTCCCCATACCTGCCCCCCAGCAAACAATTCCCATCTGAACCATCATACAAACCATGCAACACAGCCCAACCAGTAGAATCACCTTCTCTCAATAACCCTTTACTGTACAGGTACCTCTCGCTGATCCTGTCCCCTCCATCTCTATATATCACGCCACCACCATCAAGCAACCACTGCTATCCCCCACATCCCAAACTTACCATCACTGTTCATCGCTCACTGCCTAGTGCCTATTGCATTCTGCATCAAGCCCGGATCCATGTCCTATATCACTTACAGTCACTCTCTCCATACCTGCCACCCATCCACGTCCCCCAGCAACCAATTCCCACCTGAACCATTTAACCAACCATGAAACACAGCCCAACCAGTAGAATTACATTCTCTCATTAACCCTTTTCTGTCCCTCCCATCTCTAAGTATAAACGCCACCCTACTAAACATCACTTTATCACCCATCACAGCAGTGCGGACCGCCATACACCCCCCAAATAAGGGATCTCCAACAAGAGTGACCTCCAATTAGCCTACGGTGACAAGGATACAGGTACTTATTATTATATAATATGACCCATACACAGTATCTCTTACATGACGCACTCACATACACATTCAGAATTACATTTGTCTTTTGAAAAAACTCTTTTTCTACACACTGATCATCCCTAGTCGAAACTCAGACCATACAACCAAATAGAACCACCCAGCACCTCATACACATACACCTACTCAGATTTAAAGAAATCCACATCCGTTTGCATATATGTATTTATTTATCCCTTATTATTATTATATCATTTTATATGCTCTATACGCAAGCTTATATTTGTGCATATACAACTTTCTCGTCTTTGTTTTAACCAAACAAAATTATTTTACCCATTGATTCGTCCATTTATACCTACGGACCCGTCCATTCATATTTTTATATATTTTTATATATTTACATTCATTTTCATTTTTAATTGTATTTTTATACATATTATACCATCAAATTTTGTGTTGTTCTTTTTAGACTTTTTAGACTTGCTAAAGGGGTCTGCGTACCCTGAAACGCGTCGTCTTTGCTAATCAAAAAATAAAAAACACTTCGTATCCTCAACTGGGTTGTGAATTGCGCCTTGTGTCCACCCGCTCACTGCATGAACCCAGTGCAGACGAGCACCCTCTCCATTCACCACAATTCGCACCAAAGTGGCGGCTTGGCTCCCGCCCATGGTCAACTTGGACATTAATCGGCTGCACCAACCCACATCACCCCACGATTTTACCTCCACCAGAACTGTACTACCAAAAGTACAACCTAACCAAGGTGAGTAGCAACCACTCACCCTGGCTAGGAACAAATAACAACATATCTTGTCAACCACCACCTATGAGCGCCTTCTCCCCTTTTCTCTTTGGCCATTCAATCCCTCAGAATATAAGGAGGGGCAGAGTCTATTACCCAGCGTGGGCGCTCTACGGGCTGAGCACAAGATGCCACCTCTCAAGACACTGCGCCATTGGTCATCTGTTGACAATACAGGTGAGTGCCTTCTTAGGCTACTTTCACACAAGCTCCACTTGTGAGCTCCGTTTGAAGGGGCTCACAAGCGGCCCCGAACGCATCCGTACTGCCCCAATGCATTCTGAGTGGACGCGGATCCGCTCAGAATGCATCAGTCTGGCAGCGTTCAGCCTCCGCTCCGCTCAGCAAGCGGACACCTGAACGCTGCTTGCAGCGTTCGGGTGTCCGCCTGGCCGTGCGGAGGCAAACGGATCCGTCCAGACTTACAATGTTAAGTCAATGGGGACGGATCCGTTTGAATTTGACACTATATGGCTCAATTTTCAAACGGATCCGTCCCCCATTGACCTTCAATGTAAAGTCTGGACGGATCCATCTGAAGCTACTTTCAGACTTAGAATCTTTTCTACAATATAATGCAGACGGATCCGTTCTGAACGGATCCAAAGTCTGCATTATATGAGCGGATCCGTCTGGGCAGACCCCAGACGGATCCGCTCTGAACGGTAGTGTGAAAGTAGCCTTACTATGTTACAAATCTGCGAGTATTGTGTGCTATAAGCAGTAACAAAAACAGGCAAACGAGAATGCCGTGACTTATTTGAGTTACCAGAGCGACGTGTGCGCTTGTGGTGAGTAAATAATAATGTCTGTCTAGGTCTAGACATGGCCTCCTTCTGGGCATATGCTAAACCGTGCTGGGAATATTGTCTCATAGAAAGGCGGGAAGCCGCAGAACGCATCTCCATGCGGCATGTTGCATCCTCGGGGCAGTTTCGTCTAATGCGAATAAACTCACCCTTCAGAATATTTTTAGCAACATGAGGAGGATGGCAAGAAGCCGCATGGAGAATTGTATTGCCCGCAGTTTCTTTGCGAAAGGTGCGGGTATTAATTGAGTTGGTGCGCGTTTCGCCCTCAAGAGACAAATCCAGAAAGGAAATACAAGTAGCATGGGAATGCAAGGTGAATCTCAAACTGCAAATGTTGCAATTCAAGAAATCCTCAAAGAGTGGTATGGCCGCCACATCGCCCGACCATATGAACAGCAGGTCGTCGATGTAACGGCCATACCACTCCAGAGAGGGTGCCCAAGGATTAGTCGGGGAGAATAAAAAAGCCTGTTCCCACCAGGCCATATACACATTGGCCAGGGAAGGGGAGAATTTAGCTCCCATAGAAACTCCAGATAATTGCAGGAAAAACCTGTCATTAAACATAAAAAAATTGTGTTTTAATAGAAAAAAAAACACATCGCACACGTAGCCCTGAAAAGGAATAGAAAAATTTGAATACACAGCAAGAAACCAACTTAATGCCTTAATGGCCAAATCATGTGGAATAACGGTGTAGAGGGAAGTCACGTCTGCAGTGATCCATGCAAAACGTGACTCCCACTTCAGGCTGTGAAAGGCCTGTAGAACACTCCTTGTATCTTGCAGGAAACCTGGTATATCCTGGACCAGAGGCTGAAGCAGAGAGTCAACCCAGGCTGAGAGGTGTTCTGAAAACGAGCCAATGCCCGACACAATAGGACGCATGGGAGGAGGAAAACCTCCCTTGTGTATCTTGGGAAGGGAGTGGAAAATGGGGATAACTGGAAATTGGACAAAAATAAAATCCCTTTGACGTTGATTAAGATAACCACTTTCCAAACCCCTCTCCAAGAGACATTGTATTTGTTGCTGAAAGAGGGGAGTGGGATCACCTGGAAGCTCCTCATAAACAGAATTGTCTTCTAACATTGATACATTTTGTAATTTATAAATAGCTTTATCCAGGATGACCACCGCTCCCCCCTTATCAGCTGATTTGATAGAAATGTCGGGCATTGACTCGAGTTCGGACAAGGCCTGTCGCTCTGTGTAAGACAGATTGTTAAAAGCAGTTGCCCTAGGCGATTGCGTGTCCCCTTGTAGAGCAAATAGATCCAGTATGACTAATTCCTGATAATGGTCCAGGGCAGGAGTGCGTGAATGGATGGGATAAAACCCAGAATTATGAGCAATAAACTTATGTGCAAAATCACTGCCCGGATCAAAGTCAGAATAGTACGGGATTGCTGTAAAAAAGATAAGTTAGACAATTCTTGAAAAGAAAAGGAGGACACAGATGAATGACATAACTCATCAAAAACATCTACACCAGCATCACACACAGGCAAGGTGGGCTCATTGGAGATGGCTCCGCAGTGTGGGCTTTTTTTAATGTGTCCACTGCTGACAATAGTGTTGCCATCTGCGGCCTGTGCTGTCAACACATAAGTTGCAGTAAGCCAAACACTCACCTAGGGACGACCGCCTTAGGAAGGCACCTGGCCTCCCATCACCAAGCACAGTGGGAGCAACACCGTCAGAACCCACAAAGCCCCACTCCTGGCGCTCTACGTCCTTCCTCTTCTCCTTCTCCTCTCGCCTCCCATTTGTCCTCCACTACACCTTCCACAGTGCCGTCGTCGCCTTAATCTGGAAAAAGGCAGGCGTCCGTGGCCCAAATGTTCAAGCTTAAAAAGATGATGCCGGATAACCCTCTTGCCCAACGACTTACTGCTGGCTTGTCGGAACTGCTAGCCCGCCAACTACTGCCATATAAACTGGTGGACTTGAAGGCCTTTAGAAAATTTGTGGCCATTGGCACACCGCATTGGAAGGTCCCCAGAAAAAAATATTTCTCCCAGAACGGCATCCCGGAGCTATATGGCCACGTTCAGTGGCAAGGGAATGTATCTCTGGTGCACAGTGTCGGTGCCAAGATACATCTGACCACAGAAACGTGGTCTAGAAAACACGGGCAGGGAAGATACATAACTTTTACTGCCCACTGGGTGAACCATCTGACGGCCGTCAAGCATGTAACCCGTGGCACCAGTGTGGATTTGAGGTTACTGCCACGGATTGCATGCAGGCCTGCCTCTTCTTCTCCTCCTCTTACTCCATCCTCCATCTCCTCCTCGGCTGACTGCTCCTTTCTTCACTGCTATCGCCTCTTCCGCTGCGCCCCCCAAGCTCCCCAGCACCTATTCGACATGCCAGGTGAGACGTTGCCATGCTGTGTTGCGGCTGTAGTGCCTGGAAGCCAAGACCCACACTGGTCCTACACTCCTTTCAGCTTTGCGGTCACAGGCCGATCAGTGGCTAACCCCGCTCAATTTGACAGTTGGTAAAGTGGTGTGCGACAACGGTGTCAATCTGCTGAGCGAGCTGAAACAGGGCAAAATGACACTCGTGTTGTGCATGGCACACGTCCTTAAGTTAGTCGTGCAGCGATTCGTTGCCAAATACCCCGGGGTCCAGGACGTCTTGCGGCAGGCCAGAAAAATCTCTGGCCATTTTAGGAGATCTTACACGGCCATGGCTCGCCTTGCTGAGGTTCAGCGGCGACAACACCTGCATGTCAGATGTCTGATTTGTGACTGCCCGACACACTTGATCTCTACCTTGTATATGCATTCAGACTTCTGCAGCTATTTAATGAGACCATTAAACTGGTCAGTCGCAGCCAGGGCGCCATCAGTGACATCGTACGTTATGCCTTCTTTTTGGAGCGTGCATTGCGTCGTGTCATTGATCAAGCTGTCGAGGAGCAGGAAGATAAGGAAGTCGCAATGCGGGAGGAATTCCCAGGGTGGGGCTACTCCATCTGAGACAAATCAACAGGATTCTGAAGAGGAGTCAGAGGTGGATGGTGCTGGGGCGAAGGAGGAGCAAGAAGAGCATGCTTTAAAAATGTCTGGGAACCCTGGTGTTGTCCGTGGCTGGGGGAGAAGACCGAGGATGACATTATCCTGGATGATAAGCAGAAGCCAGGCCACTCCACTGCTACCAGTTTAGTGCAAATGGGGGCCTTCCTGCTCCAGTGCTTGAATAGGGACCCCGTATAAAAAGCATAAAGGGCAAGGACCAGTACTGGGTGGCAAATTACTTAGACCCCCATAACAAACACAAAATTGGGGACATGTTACCAGCATCGTAGAGAGCTGGCAGAATGCAGCACTTCCTGGCCTTGCTTTGAGAAATGCTGCATTCTGCTTTTGCAGGCTCTGGCAGAGGAATTTCCACTCACAGAGAAACAGTCGCGGGTACCAATTCAGCAGCGCATGCAAGAAGAGGGCGGTTTGAAGATGTAATGGTCACTTCGGATATGAGATCATTCTTGCAGCCAACTCATCGACAGCCGCCCTCCAGATCCAGCCTCAGGGAACGCCTAGACCGACAGGTGTCCGACTACGGGTTAATGGCCGATGTGGACGCTATGAGAAGCGAGGAACCCCTGGACTACTGCCAATTGTGCAGGCTTGACCTGTGGCCAGAGCTGGCACAATTTGCCATGGAACTCTTGGCTTGCCCCTCATCCAGTGTCCTGTCAGAAAGGACGTTCAGCGCAGCAGGGGGGATTGTGACCGATAAGCGCACTCGCCTAGCCCACGACAGTGTGGACTACCTCACATTTCTAAAAATGAATGAGGCATGGATCTCAGAGGAATTAAACACCTGTGACGACCACGTTTAATTGAATTTCCTCATGCCAGCCCACACACATCCTACAACACCAAAAACAAAGAATGGTCCATATCTTATGTTAATAATGAGGCATAAAAGGACTTTTCTGTCCCTTGAATGCCTAATGTTTTGGGCCTCGGAGGAATTCAACACCTGTGACCACCACATATTTCAACTATTATCATTAGGGGTTTTTTTTTGAAGAGGGGGGATTTTGTTATCCATGTTTTTAATCCAATTTTATATTTTTAGTTCTTTTAAACATATGTATTTGACCTGTATTTGTACTGGCCTTCAGTAAAATGGATATGAATTGACCGTCTAATAGACCTCCAGCCACATAATCACTTGATCTTTTCTGTATGTTGAATGCATAATTTTTGGGGCCTGTAATACACTGGCCTGCTTTAAAATTGATATCCAATGACCGTGTGATCTACCACCAGCCACATACTTACTTGTTTTTTTCTGTATGCTGAATCCATAATGTTTGGGGCCTGTAGTTCACTGGCCTGCTGTAAAATTGATATTCAATGACCGTGTAATCTACCTCCAACCACATACTTGTTCTTTTCTGTACGGTGAATGCATAATTGTTGGGGTCTCTGAGGAATTCAACATCAGTGTCGACCACATGTTATTGAATTTAAACTATTATTATTAGGGTTTTTTTTCAAGAGGGGGGATTTCGGTAGCCATGTTTTTAATCCAATTTTATATTTTTAGCTCTTTTAAACATATCTATTTGACCTGTATTTGTACTGGCCTGCAATAAAATTGATATCCTTTGACCGTGTAATATACCTCTGGCCACATAATGACTTGATCTTTTCTGTCCGTTGAATGCTTAATGTTTGGGGCCTGTAGTCCAGTGGCCTACAGTAAAATTTGTATCCATTGACCGCATAATGTACCTCAATCCACATAATCAGAATTTCTTTTATGTCAGGTGAATGCCTAATTTTTAAGGCCCGTACTCCCCTGGCCTGAAAATTTTTCTAGGTTCCGACAGGGCACATTTCAGAGAACTTCCCCTGTCCCCGGATTAAGATACATATTTTTTATTGGAATTTTTGTCATTGATCCCCCTCTAGTATGTCAATGTCCATGTTGTGGGACTATTTGTGCACTTCTACTAAGTATTTGGTGCCTGCAAATAAAAGCTGAAGGTTTTTCAGGTTCGCCTGACATTAAAGTGACTGGGACCCGATGCGAACTTGCGGCTTGCGAACATTTGATCGCGTTCGCGAACCGTCCCGGCCGATGTTCGTCTATCACTAGTCATGAATAACAACTGCCTTGATATGGAAAGTTTCATGCAAGTCACTTGATTTTAATTACAAAGTACAACTAACATATCATCAATTAAATAATTTTAAATATACATATATTTTATATGGCTTAAATTTGTTGAGCAGCTTTAAAATGGTTTAAAAATATTTTACCACCATTTGTAATGCTGTCATGGGAGCAGCATTCAGGATGGCAAATACCTCTGACACACAAAGCATATTTATCATACTGAATATGCTTGTGTGAAATTGGCCATAATCCAATATTTTGACTTGTGATTTAGATGTGGTCAATTAGGGGTTCTCAACCTTGTCGGGTTTTTGCACTTTTAAAACATATAAAAATAGATTCCTGTATCTTTGGACTCTTTATAGACAACAGCTATAATACATATAAAACAAGGAGAGAAGAATTTCTAATACATGTAAATTTATAGCTGCATGCAGATATCTACTCATGTCTTTGAGGAGGTTTAGCTACACGATCTCTTCGTTCTCCACAATAAGGTGCTTTGCATAAAATGGGTGCTCATGTGACCAGCAATCATTCAGCTTCCTCCATTCTGACACACTGTATCTGCACTAAAATCTAAAAGAGTGCAAGTGCAGATAGCAGGTGCAGTGCATTTGAAGGAAGGAGACACAACATTGGGGTGATTATCCTGGTCACATGACCCTCAATCAGCAGCGATTTAATGGACAAGACCTCTCTGTGGACAGCAGAAGAGACTTGGTAAACACAGGGGCATACCTTATAAAATACGGAAAATGGCAAAGAATGTCAACAAAGTCTAGATTAGTAAGTGACATCTAGTCACCTTACATACACACTGGTCAACAGTAACCACAAATTGGCCACACAGGTTCTTTTCTTGCAGATTCTGACAAAAATGCAGGGCAAAATAACACAGCATGCTGCACTATTTTGAGTGGCAAAGTGAAGGACAGACACAAACCTATCCCAGGTGTGTTTAACCCCTTACGTATCAAGCTTATTTTCGTTTTTGCATTTTAGTTTTTTCTTCCCTACGTTTGAATATCCATAACTTTTTGTAATTGTCTGTACATATAGCCATATGAGAGCTTATTTTTTGTGGAATAATTTGTATTTAAGGGCATCATTTAATTTACCATGTCTTGTATTAGAAAATGGGTAATAAATGTATTGTGGGGTCAAATTGAAATAAAACACAATTTCAACAAGTTTTTTTTCCTTGTTTTGTTTTGATATTACGGTGTTCATTGTGCGCTTAAATGACATGACCTCCTTATTCTGCGGCTCAGTGTGATTAAAGCTCTACCACATTTGTATAGTTTTACTACTTATACTACCGTACTTTTACTACTTATATTACTTGTAGTTTAACTACACGTACTTTAACATCCAAATTTCCTTTGCATCGCTATTTTCTGACAGCCATAACTTTTTTATATTTCCATCTACAGAGCTGTATGAGGGCTAATTTTTTTATAGGACAAACTGTAGTTTTTAATAGTACTATTGTTGGGGTACATACAACTTTCTGATCACTTTTATTCTTTTTTTTTGGGGGGGGAGGGTGATAAGGTGACCAAAAATGGTGAATCATGTTTTTTATTTTTTTTCAGTTATGGTGTACACTGTGCAGGAAAAATGCTTTTATAGTTTAAAAGTTCACACATTTTTAGAAGCAGACAATACCTGTTATGTTTATTTTTTATGTTTTATTTCTTTAACCCATTAAGGACCGGGCTCATTTTCACCTTAAGGACCAGGCCATTTTTTGCAAATCTGACCAGTGTCACTTTAAGTGCTCATAACTTTAAAACGCTTTGACTTACCCAGGCCGTTCTGAGATTGTTTTTTCGTCACATATTGTACTTCATGACACTGCTAAAATTGGGTCAAAAAAGTTAATTTTTTTGCATAAAAAAATACAATTTTTACCGTAAATTTTGAAAAATTAGCAAATTTCAAATTTTCAGTTTCTCTACCTCTGTAATACATAGTAATACCCCCAAAAATTGTGATGACTTTACATTCCCCATATGTCTACTTCATGCTTGAATTGTTTTGGGAATGATATTTTATTTTTTGGGGATGTTACAAGGCTTAGAAGTTTAGAAGCAAATTTTGAAATTTTCAGAAATCTTCAAAATCCCACTTTTTATGGACCAGTTCAGGTTTGAAGTCATATTGTGAGGCTTAGATAATAGAAACCTCCCAAAAATGACCCCATTCTAGAAACTACACCCCTCAAGGTATTCAAAACTGTTTTTTCAAACTTTGTTAACCCTTTAGGTGTTCCACAAGAGTTAATGGCAGATGGAGAAACAATTTTGAAATTTATATTTTTTGGAAAATTTTCCAATATAATCAATTTTTTCCAGGAGTAAAACAAGGGTTAACTGCCAAACAACACTCAAAATGGGTTGCCCTGATTCTGTAGTTTGCAAAAACACCCCATATGTGGTCGTAAACTACTGTTTGGCCGAACGGTAGCACATAGAAGGAGGGGAACACCATATGGGTTTTGGAAGGCAGATTTGGCAGGACTGGTTTTGTTTATACCATGTCCCATTTGAAGCCCCCTGTTGCACCCCTAGAATAGAAATTTCAAAAAAGTGACTCCATCTAAGAAAGTACACCCCTCAAGGTATTCAAAACTGGGTTTACAAACCTTGTTAACCCTTTAGGTGTTCCACAAGAGTTAATGGCAGATGGAGAAACAATTTTGAAATTTCTATTTTTTGGAAAATTTTCCAATATAATCAATTTTTTCCAGGAGTAAAACAAGGGTTAACTGCCAAACAACACTCAAAATGGGTTGCCCTGATTCTGTAGTTTGCAAAAACACCCCATATGTGGTCGTAAACTACTGTTTGGCCGAACGGTAGCACATAGAAGGAGGGGAACACCATATGGGTTTTGGAAGGCAGATTTGGTAGGACTGGTTTTGTTTATACCATGTCCCATTTGAAGCCCCCTGTTGCACCCCTAGAATAGAAATTTCAAAAAAGTGACTCCATCTAAGAAAGTACACCCCTCAAGGTATTCAAAACTGGGTTTACAAACTTTGTTAACCCTTTAGGTGTTCCACAAGAGTTAATGGCAGATGGAGAAACAATTTTGAAATTTATATTTTTTGGAAAATTTTCCAATATAATCAATTTTTTCCAGGAGTAAAACAAGGGTTAACTGCCAAACAACACTCAAAATGGGTTGCCCTGATTCTGTAGTTTGCAAAAACACCCCATATGTGGTCGTAAACTACTGTTTGGCCGAACGGTAGCACATAGAAGGAGGGGAACACCATATGGGTTTTGGAAGGCAGATTTGGCAGGACTGGTTTTGTTTATACCATGTCCCATTTGAAGCCCCCTGTTGCACCCCTAGAATAGAAATTTCAAAAAAGTGACTCCATCTAAGAAAGTACACCCCTCAAGGTATTCAAAACTGGGTTTACAAACTTTGTTAACCCTTTAGGTGTTCCACAAGAGTTAATGGCAGATGGAGAAACAATTTTGAAATTTATATTTTTTGGAAAATTTTCCAATATAATCAATTTTTTCCAGGAGTAAAACAAGGGTTAACTGCCAAACAACACTCAAAATGGGTTGCCCTGATTCTGTAGTTTGCAAAAACACCCCATATGTGGTTGTAAACTACTGTTTGGCCGAACGGTAGCACATAGAAGGAGGGGAACACCATATGGGTTTTGGAAGGCAGATTTGGCAGGACTGGTTTTGTTTATACCATGTCCCATTTGAAGCCCCCTGTTGCACCCCTAGAATAGAAATTTCAAAAAAGTGACTCCATCTAAGAAAGTACACCCCTCAAGGTATTCAAAACTGGGTTTACAAACTTTGTTAACCCTTTAGGTGTTCCACAAGAGTTAATGGCAGATGGAGAAACAATTTTGAAATTTCTATTTTTTGGAAAATTTTCCAATATAATCAATTTTTTCCAGGAGTAAAACAAGGGTTAACTGCCAAACAACACTCAAAATGGGTTGCCCTGATTCTGTAGTTTGCAAAAACACCCCATATGTGGTCGTAAACTACTGTTTGGCCGAACGGTAGCACATAGAAGGAGGGGAACACCATATGGGTTTTGGAAGGCAGATTTGGTAGGACTGGTTTTGTTTATACCATGTCCCATTTGAAGCCCCCTGTTGCACCCCTAGAATAGAAATTTCAAAAAAGTGACTCCATCTAAGAAAGTACACCCCTCAAGGTATTCAAAACTGGGTTTACAAACTTTGTTAACCCTTTAGGTGTTCCACAAGAGTTAATGGCAGATGGAGAAACAATTTTGAAATTTATATTTTTTGGAAAATTTTCCAATATAATCAATTTTTTCCAGGAGTAAAACAAGGGTTAACTGCCAAACAACACTCAAAATGGGTTGCCCTGATTCTGTAGTTTGCAAAAACACCCCATATGTGGTCGTAAACTACTGTTTGGCCGAACGGTAGCACATAGAAGGAGGGGAACACCATATGGGTTTTGGAAGGCAGATTTGGCAGGACTGGTTTTGTTTATACCATGTCCCATTTGAAGCCCCCTGTTGCACCCCTAGAATAGAAATTTCAAAAAAGTGACTCCATCTAAGAAAGTACACCCCTCAAGGTATTCAAAACTGGGTTTACAAACTTTGTTAACCCTTTAGGTGTTCCACAAGAGTTAATGGCAGATGGAGAAACAATTTTGAAATTTATATTTTTTGGAAAATTTTCCAATATAATCAATTTTTTCCAGGAGTAAAACAAGGGTTAACTGCCAAACAACACTCAAAATGGGTTGCCCTGATTCTGTAGTTTGCAAAAACACCCCATATGTGGTTGTAAACTACTGTTTGGCCGAACGGTAGCACATAGAAGGAGGGGAACACCATATGGGTTTTGGAAGGCAGATTTGGCAGGACTGGTTTTGTTTATACCATGTCCCATTTGAAGCCCCCTGTTGCACCCCTAGAATAGAAATTTCAAAAAAGTGACTCCATCTAAGAAAGTACACCCCTCAAGGTATTCAAAACTGGGTTTACAAACTTTGTTAACCCTTTAGGTGTTCCACAAGAGTTAATGGCAGATGGAGAAACAATTTTGAAATTTCTATTTTTTGGAAAATTTTCCAATATAATCAATTTTTTCCAGGAGTAAAACAAGGGTTAACTGCCAAACAACACTCAAAATGGGTTGCCCTGATTCTGTAGTTTGCAAAAACACCCCATATGTGGTCGTAAACTACTATTTGGCTAAACGGCAGGACATAGAAGAAGGGGAACGTCATTTTTGGAAGGCAGATTTTGCTGGACTGGTTTATTGACACCATGTACCCTTTCAAGCCCCCTGATGCACCCCTAGAGTAGAAACTCCATAAAAGTGACCCCATCTAGGAAACTACGGGATAAGGTGGTTGTTGTTTTGGGACTATTTTTTGGGTAAATTTGATTTTTGGTTGCTCTATATTAGTCTTTTTTGAGGCAATGTAACAAAAAAATGTAATTCTAAAATTGTTTCTACATTCACTATTTGGTTTTGTGGAACACCTAAAGGGTTAACATAGTTTGTAAAGTAACTTTTGAATACCTTGAGGGGTGTAGTTTCTTAGATGGGGTCACTTTTTTGGATTTTCTAGTCTAGGCTACATCAGGGGGGGCTTCTAATGGGACATGGTGTCAAAAAAAAAACTGTCCATCAAAATCTGCCTTCCAGAAACCATATGGAGTTCCCTTCGTTCTATGCCCTGCCGTGCGGCTATATAACCATTTACGACCACATATGGGGTGTTTCTGCAAACTACAGAATCGGGGCAATAAATATTTAGTTTTGTTTGGCTGTTAACCCTTGCTTTATTACCGGCAAAATGGATTCAAATTGAAATTTTGCCCAAAAATTGGTGTTTTGGCACAGTTTTTATTTTATATTTTTAACACCGTTCATCCGAGGCGTTTGGTCAAAAGTTATTTTTATAGCGACGACTTTTACGCACGCGACGATGCCCAATATGTATGGCTCTCAGACTTTGGAGACACTAAGCAGGCATCCTAAAACTGCGGCCCTCCAGATATTGTAAAACTACAATTCCCACCATGCCCTGCTGATGGCTGTAGGTTGTCTGGGCATGCTGGGAGTTATAGTTTTACAACATCTGGAGGGCCGCAGTTTGAGGATGCCTGCTCTAAAACTAATATTTTTTGGGGAAAGAAAAATTGTTTCCGTGTCTCCAAAGTCTGAGAGCCATAGTGTTTTATGTTCTCTAGTGGACTGTTGAGGATTATAAAAATTTAGTACTCCATGGAAGTGTGATACTCCCTGAAGCAATTGATAATGCAGAGGCCCGGATGATCGGGGCAAGTGTCACATTGAGTAGTGGTGTCCTTCCGTATCCCCCTCTTGTGACACACTCTGCACTTTTTTTGGGTTCGTCCCTTCTTTCCAGTATGGGGGACCACACCTGGAAAGTGTTGGCCAGGGACGATCCGGGCGCCTCCAATTCCCGAGGTACTCCGGCCTGCTCTTTCCCGGTCCGAAAAGATCAGGTCTTTGAGGACTGCCTCATAGAACTGGAGGAATGTCCCTGTGCTGCCAGCGCTTCGGGATAGTACAAAAGAGTTGTACATGGCAACCTGTACCAAGTAGACCGCAACTTTTTTGTACCATGCCCGGGTTTTGCGCATGGCGTTATATGGCGTGAGGACTTGATCAGAGAGATCAACTCCTCCCATATACCGATTGTAGTCGACGATACAATCGGGCTTGAGGACCGTTGCCGCGGTACCTCGCACAGGGACAGGGGTGGTGCCGTTACCGTGGATTGTGGACAGCATAAGGACATCCCTCTTGTCCTTATACCTGACCAGCAACAGGTTTCCACTGGTAAGGGCACGGGTCTCACCCCTGGGGATAGGTACCTGGAGGGGGTAGGCAGGGAGGCCGAGTTGATTTTTCCGCACGGTCCCACAAGCGAACGTGGATCTGGCGGCAAGGGACCTGAACAAGGGAATGCTGGTATAAAAGTTATCCACGTACAAGTGGTAACCATTATCCAGCAGTGGGTACATAAGGTCCCACACGAGTTTCCCGCTAACACCCAGAGTGGGGGGACATTCTGGGGGTTCAATACGGGAATCTCGCCCCTCGTACACACGAAATTTGTAAGTGTACCCTGAGGCACTCTCACAAATTTTGTATAGCTTCACGCCATACCTCGCCCGCTTTGTGGGAATGTATTGGCGGAAACTGAGTCTCCCCTTGAACGCAACGAGAGACTCATCAACCGCGACCTCCCTTCCAGGTACGTAGGCCTGCTGAAATGTGGCCCCAAAGTGATCGATGACCGGCCGTATCTTATACAGCCGGTCATAGGCAGGATCACTTCGGGGGGGACATGCTGCATTATCGGAATAATGCAGACATTTCCTGATGGCCTCAAACCGGTGACGTATCATGACCATACTGTACAGTGGGGTCTGGTATAGGACGTCCCCACTCCAGTATTGCCTGACACTGGGTTTTTGGACTAGACCCATATGCAGCACGAGGCCCCAAAATGTCCTCATTTCGGCTGCACTGACCGGCGTCCAGCCACCGGGTCTAGCCAAAACTGAGCCTGGGTTTTGAGCGACGAACTGTTGGGCGTACAGATTCGTCTGCTCCACCATCAAATTCACCAGTGAGTTACTGAAAAAAAAACTAAAATAGTCTATTTCAGTAAACCCCACTGTGGGAATCTGGATTCCAGGATTGCCAGCAAAATCCGGAATCTCAGGCTCAAAGTCCACTGGGGGACACCAGCTAAGTTCATCGGCAGGGGGCTCCGGTGGACTTATTTGGTGGGCCGGGAAACCAGTACGAACCCCAGGGCGGCTCGTACTAGGGTGGGCCACAGGATCCCTAGCATGTGGGGCCCCTGGCTCCGCCTGGCGGCGTCTCCGCCGCCTTGGTGGCTCATCGTCATCAGATGATGATGAGGAGGATGCGGATGATAAAAGGAATGTGGGGTCATCCTCATCCTCACTGGGGCTCTCAGAGTCGGAGGCAATCTGGGCGTATGCCTCCTCGGCCGAGAACATCCGGCGGGCCATGGGTGTGTGTGCGTGTAGGTGTGCGTGTGTGGCAAACTTTATTATATGTGCGTGTGTGTGGGGGCAACGGGTGTTCGCGTACTAAAAAGTCCAGGCAAAAAAATGGGCAAGTGTTAGAAAAAAAAAAAGTTAAAACTTGCTGATCAGCGGTACAACGCTGATCAGCGGTCGGTGGGGTGGTGGGGCGGGCGATGCGCTAACAGTGGACGGACGCTAAAAAGTGCCGGCCAGTCAGCGCACGCAGAAAAAAAAAAGTGGTGGTGAGTGGGGGGTGGGGGGGGCTGGTGGGGGGTGGGTGGGGGGGGGAGGCAGGTGGGGGGGGGGAAGTGGCTGGTGGGGGGTGGGTGGGGGGGCAAGTGGCAGGAGGGGTCTGGGTTAGGGTTAGATGGAAGTTTGGAAGTTTGGAATAAAAGTACTTTTTTTTTTTTTTTTCTAACTTACTTTTCCCTTCTTTCCCTGCCTAACGGTGCCTCTCCCTCACTGACCCTAACCTACCTGGGTGGCGATGGGTGCAGGAGGGTGATGGATTCCGATTAGGGGGACACAGGAGCTGGTGCTGGACGATGCTGCACGGTCAGGGTGCTGGACAGGAAGAGGAGGGGAGAGAGGAGCGCAGGAAGTTTGAATCTCGCGCCTCTCTCCCCTGCACCAATCAGCACCCTGGACAGCGGCATTCAGCACCAGGGCCAGCACCGCCTCTCCAAATCCTCGGACTGCGATAGGTGGTGTATAATTACGCCACCGATCGCAGTCTTTTTCCGGTTCATCGGGTCACAAGACACCCGAATGGACCGGAAACGCAGAAAACCGCAGGTCTGAATTGACCTGCGGTTTTCTGCGATCGCCGATACGGGGGGGTCAAATGACCCCCCCCTGCATTGTTACGGGATGCCGGCTGAATGATTTCAGCCGAAATCCCGTTCCGATTAACCCCTGCGGCGCCGGAGTTCCGATTTTAAGTCAGGACGTACCGGTACGTCCTCGGTCCTTAAGGACTCGGGAAATAGGGCGTACCGGTACGTCCTAGGTCCTTAAGGGGTTAAAGAGGACCTTTCACCTGGAAAAACATTGTGAACTAAGTATGCTGACATGGAGAGCGGCGCCCGGGGATCTCACTGCACTGAAAAAAACCTCCCAGGCTGTGAGCTGTGTGCTGCGATTGGCCAGCGCTGCAGCCTAGGAGAAGGAGATGCCCACAGGACAAGGGCAGACACCGCCTACTATAACTTAGTAAGAGAAGATACCGGAGGGCATAACGGGAGAATGGAGCGGCGCCGCTCTCCATGTCAGCATACTTCGTTCACAATGTTTTTCCAGGTGAAAGGTCCTCTTTAAATATTTTTATGTAAAATATGTAAAATTGGCAAAAGAGGGTGATCTGAACTTTTGTTATATATTTATTTTTTAAAACGTTTTACACAATAAGACTTAGCCCTGTTAGGGGGTTACAACTCGAAATCTTTTGATTCCTTCTCCCATTCACCACTGATCTATTATGGTGAATGGGATCCTGCTTTTCTACATGCTGAGCTGTGCCTTGCGCACAGCTTAGCAGACAGATTACAATGACAGGCCTGGGAAGCTTCAGCAGGCCCCAGGCTATCATGATAACCAATTTGAGCCCCATGATTTTATTGTGGGGGCTCGGAAGACAGAGAGAGCCACCTCCCTCTGCCTACAAACACACATCATGTGATTTATTTTGCACGCAGCATCTGAGGGGTTAAATGAATGGTTGTCATGCAGCAGCACGCTCCATACATTCTCTCAGCCACTATTATGTACAAGTACATCACAGTGGCTGAAGGGGTTAAATTTACTTAGTGTAGATTTCCCTACCAAATCTGATGGAAGTTATATACTCCATGCCACTGTCAATGGGATCTGTGAAGTGCTGTTGGTTTATGTCATATGACCGATCAGGTGTTTCTGATTATTTTTTTTATTTTTATTTTTTCTCTATTGTACTGTACATAGTGACATTATATTTGTGATGGAAAAGGAAGGAATATAATAGAGAAAAATCCTAGTTCCCTAATTGGCCTTGTACCCCGTATGAATGTTTAAATCAGGAGGTCTACTTTATTCAGACTAAATTTAGCAATCAACATCTCTATCCTATATACTTCATATATGTGTCAATTAGAAAGTAATAGTAAACTTGGAAAATAGTAATGGATTCTTTTTACAACCCCATATTGTTTTATTGATTGGTCTAAGCTAGTGAACTTGTGTTCTGAACCAAGATATTTGTACTGTTTGTCATTTGACCTTTCTAGATATATCAGGCAAGCTACAATTGCAGCAGAATGAAGTCATAAAAAGGAATAAGCAATCTCAGCACTGCACATATATTATCTAAAGGTTCAATGCATAAGTTACTAAAATCTGTTTTGACAGGTTGGCCTTAAAAATAATTTACAACAGATAAAAATAAAGTTAACTTATATGAGGTAATTTACTTGGTTTTTAGATTTAGATATAATGGCATTTGAATTCACAAAAGCATAACAGCACCCAGTACAAAAAGAAATCACTTTTATATGTCCATTGCTATTGCTCCTACTGAATCTAAAATCTGCTCTGACGATAGAAGAAAAAAAAATATATATAAGAATACAATCCATATAGACAATTGGTCCCTAACCCGAACCCCATTGAAGTCAATGGGGACCCGAACTTTTGGGCACTAAAAAGGCTGTAAAACAGACCAGGAAAGAGCTAGAGGGCTGTAAAAGGCAGCAACATGTAGGTAAATCCCCTGCAAACAAATGTGGATAGGGAAATGAATTAAAATAAAAATAAAAAAAATAAAAATGAACCAATATCAATTGGACAGAGGTCCATAGCAGAGAATCTGGCTTCACGTCAGCAGAGAATCAGTCTCTTCATGCCATAGCAAAGAATCTGGCTTCACGTCAGCAGAGAATCAGTCTCTTCATGCCATAGCAAAGAATCTGGCTTCATGTCAGCAGAGAATCAGTCTCTTCATGCCATAGCAGAGAATCAGGCTTCACGTCACCCACCACTGGAACAGGCCACTGTCACACATTTAGGCCCAGGCACCCAGGCAGAGGAGAGAGGTCCCGTAACAGAGAATCTGGCCTTATGTCAGCGCAGACTCTGTCTTCATGTCATAGCAGAGAATCAGGCTTCACGTCACCCACCACTGGAACAGGCCACTGTCACACATTTAGGCCCAGGCACCCAGGCAGAGGAGAGAGATCCCGTAACAGAGAATCTGGCCTTATGTCAGCGCAGAATCTGTCTTCATGTCATAGCAGAGAATCAGGCTTCACGTCACCCACCACTGGAACAGGCCACTGTCACACATTTAGGCCCAGGCACCCAGGCAGAGGAGAGAGGTCCCGTAACAGAGAATCTGGCCTTATGTCAGCGCAGAATCTGTCTTCATGTCATAGCAGAGAATCAGGCTTCACGTCACCCACCACTGGAACAGGCAACTGTCACACATTTAGGCCCAGGCACCCAGGCAGAGGAGAGAGGTCCCGTAACAGAGAATCTGGCCTTATGTCAGCGCAGAATCTGTATTCATGTCATAGCAGAGAATCAGGCTTCACGTCACCCACCACTGGAACAGGCCACTGTCACACATTTAGGACCAGGCACCCAGGCAGAGGAGAGAGGTCCCGTAACAGAGAATCTGGCCTTATGTCAGCGCAGAATCTGTATTCATGTCATAGCAGAGAATCAGGCTTCACGTCACCCACCACTGGAACAGGCCACTGTCACACATTTAGGCCCCGGCACACAGACAGAGGAGAGCGGTCCCGTAACAGAGAATCTGGCCTTATGTCAGCGCAGAATCTGTCTTCATGTCATAGCAGAGAATCAGGCTTCACGTCCCACACCACTGGAACAGGCCACTGTCACACATTTAGGCCCAGGCACCCAGCCAGAGGAGAGAGGTCCCGTAACAGAGAATCTGGCCTTATGTCAGCGCAGAATCTGTCTTCATGTCATATCAGAGAATCAGGCTTTACGTCACCCACCACTGGAACAGGCCACTGTCACACATTTAGGCCCAGGCACCCAGGCAGAGGAGAGAGATCCCGTAACAGAGAATCTGGCCTTATGTCAGCGCAGAATCTGTCTTCATGTCATAGCAGAGAATCAGGCTTCACGTCACCCACCACTGGAACAGGCCACTGTCACACATTTAGGCCCAGGCACCCAGGCAGAGGAGAGAGGTCCCGTAACAGAGAATCTGGCCTTATGTCAGCGCAGAATCTGTCTTCATGTCATAGCAGAGAATCAGGCTTCACGTCACCCACCACTGGAACAGGCCACTGTCACACATTTAGGCCCAGGCACCCAGGCAGAGGAGAGAGGTCCCGTAACAGAGAATCTGGCCTTATGTCAGCGCAGAATCTGTATTCATGTCATAGCAGAGAATCAGGCTTCACGTCACCCACCACTGGAACAGGCCACTGTCACACATTTAGGCCCAGGCACCCAGGCAGAGGAGAGAGGTCCCGTAACAGAGAATCTGGCCTTATGTCAGCGCAGAATCTGTATTCATGTCATAGCAGAGAATCAGGCTTCACGTCACCCACCACTGGAACAGGCCACTGTCACACATTTAGGCCCCGGCACACAGACAGAGGAGAGCGGTCCCGTAACAGAGAATCTGGCCTTATGTCAGCGCAGAATCTGTCTTCATGTCATAGCAGAGAATCAGGCTTCACGTCACACACCACTGGAACAGGCCACTGTCACACATTTAGGCCCAGGCACCCAGACAGAGGAGAGAGGTCCCGTAACAGAGAATCTGGCCTTATGTCAGCGCAGAATCTGTCTTCATGTCATAGCAGAGAATCAGGCTTCACGTCACCCACCACTGGAACAGGCCACTGTCACACATTTAGGCCCAGGCACCCAGGCAGAGGAGAAAGGTCCCGTAACAGAGAATCTGGCCTAATGTCAGCACAGAATCTGTCTTCATGTCATAGCAGAGAATCAGGCTTCACGTCACCCACCACTGGAACAGGCCACTGTCACACATTTAGGCCCAGGCACCCAGGCAGAGGAGAGAGGTCCCGTAAAAGAGAATCTGGCCTTATGTCAGCGCAGAATCTGTCTTCATGTCATAGCAGAGAATCAGGCTTCACGTCACCCACCACTGGAACAGGCCACTGTCACACATTTAGGCCCAGGCACCCAGGCAGAGGAGAGAGGTCCCGTAACAGAGAATCTGGCCTTATGTCAGCGCAGAATCTGTCTTCATGTCATAGCAGAGAATCAGGCTTCACGTCACCCACCACTGGAACAGGCCACTGTCACACATTTAGGCCCCGGCACCCAGACAGAGGAGAGCGGTCCCGTAACAGAGAATCTGGCCTTATGTCAGCGCAGAATCTGTTTTCATGTCATAGCAGAGAATCAGGCTTCACGTCACCCACCACTGGAGCAGGCCACTGTCACACATTTAGGCCCAGGCACCCAGGCAGAGGAGAGAGGTCCCATAACAGAGAGACTGGCCTTATGTCAGCGCAGAATCTGTATTCATGTCATAGCAGAGAATCAGGCTTCACGTCACCCACCACTGGAACAGGCCACTGTCACACATTTAGGCCCCGGCACCCAGACAGAGGAGAGCAGTCCCGTAACAGATATTTCTGGCCTTATGTCAGCGCAGAATCTGTCTTCATGTCATAGCAGAGAATCAGGCTTCACGTCACCCACCACTGGAACAGGCCACTGTCACACATTTAGGCCCAGGCACCCAGGCAGAGGAGAGAGGTCCCGTAACAGAGAATCTGGCCTTATGTCAGCGCAGAATCTGTATTCATGTCATAGCAGAGAATCTGGCTTCACTTCAGCCACCACTGGAACAGGCCACTGTCACACATTTAGGCCCAGGCACCCAGGCAGAGGAGAGAGGTCCCGTAACAGAGAATCTGGCCTTATGTCAGCGCAGAATCTGTATTCATGTCATAGCAGAGAATCAGGCTTCACGTCACCCACCACTGGAACAGGCCACTGTCACACATTTAGGCCCCGGCACCCAGGCAGAGGAGAGAGGTCCTGTAACAGAGTATCTGGCCTTATGTCAGCGCAGAATCTGTCTTCATGTCATAGCAGAGAATCAGGCTTCACGTCACCCACCACTGGAACAGGCCACTGTCACACATTTAGGCCCAGGCACCCAGGCAGAGGAGAGAGGTCCCGTAAAAGAGAATCTGGCCTTATGTCAGCGCAGAATCTGTCTTCATGTCATAGCAGAGAATCAGGCTTCACGTCACCCACCACTGGAACAGGCCACTGTCACACATTTAGGCCCAGGCACCCAGGCAGAGGAGAGAGGTCCCGTAACAGAGAATCTGGCCTTATGTCAGCGCAGAATCTGTATTCATGTCATAGCAGAGAATCTGGCTTCACGTCAGCCACCACTGGAACAGGCCACTGTCACACATTTAGGCCCAGGCACCCAGGCAGAGGAGAGAGGTCCCGTAACAGAGAATCTGGCCTTATGTCAGCGCAGAATCTGTATTCATGTCATAGCAGAGAATCAGGCTTCACGTCACCCACCACTGGAACAGGCCACTGTCACACATTTAGGCCCAGGCACCCAGGCAGAGGAGAGAGGTCCCGTAACAGAGTATCTGGCCTTATGTCAGCGCAGAATCTGTCTTCATGTCATAGCAGAGAATCAGGCTTCACGTCACCCACCACTGGAACAGGCCACTGTCACACATTTAGGCCCAGGCACCCAGGCAGAGGAGAGAGGTCCCGTAACAGAGAATCTGGCCTTATGTCAGCGCAGAATCTGTATTCATGTCATAGCAGAGAATCAGGCTTCACGTCACCCACCACTGGAACAGGCCACTGTCACACATTTAGGCCCCGGCACCCAGACAGAGGAGAGCGGTCCCGTAACAGAGAATCTGGCCTTATGTCAGCGCAGAATCTGTCTTCATGTCATAGCAGAGAATCAGGCTTCACGTCACCCACCACTGGAACAGGCCACTGTCACACATTTAGGCCCAGGCACCCAGGCAGAGGAGAGAGGTCCCGTAACAGAGAATCTGGCCTTATGTCAGCGTAGAATCTGTATTCATATCATAGCAGAGAATCAGGGTTCACGTCACCCACAACCGGAACAGGCCACTGTCACACATTTAGGCCCCGGCACCCAGACAGAGGAGAGCGGTCCCGTAACAGAGAATCTGGCCTTATGTCAGCGCAGAATCTGTCTTCATGTCATAGCAGAGAATCAGGCTTCACGTCACCCACCACTGGAACAGGCCACTGTCACACATTTAGGCCCCGGCACACAGACAGAGGAGAGCGGTCCCGTAACACAGAATCTGGCCTTATGTCAGCGCAGAATCTGTCTTCATGTCATAGCAGAGAATCAGGCTTCACGTCACACACCACTGGAACAGGCCACTGTCACACATTTAGGCCCAGGCACCCAGGCAGAGGAGAGAGGTCCCGTAACAGAGAATCTGGCCTTATGTCAGCGCAGAATCTGTCTTCATGTCATAGCAGAGAATCAGGCTTCACGTCACCCACCACTGGAACAGGCTACTGTCACACATTTAGGCCCAGGCACCCAGGCAGAGGAGAGAGATCCCGTAACAGAGAATCTGGCCTTATGTCAGCGCAGAATCTGTCTTCATGTCATAGCAGAGAATCAGGCTTCACGTCACCCACCACTGGAACAGGCCACTGTCACACATTTAGGCCCAGGCACCCAGGCAGAGGAGAGAGGTCCCGTAACAGAGAATCTGGCCTTATGTCAGCGCAGAATCTGTATTCATGTCATAGCAGAGAATCAGGCTTCACGTCACCCACCACTGGAACAGGCCACTGTCACACATTTAGGCCCAGGCACCCAGCAGAGGAGAGAGGTCCCGTAACAGAGAATCTGGCCTTATGTCAGCGTAGAATCTGTATTCATATCATAGCAGAGAATCAGGCTTCACGTCACCCACAACCGGAACAGGCCACTGTCACACATTTAGGCCCGGCACCCAGACAGAGGAGAGCGGTCCCGTAACAGAGAATCTGGCCTTATGTCAGCGCAGAATCTGTCTTCATGTCATAGTCAGAGAATCAGGCTTCACGTCACCCACCACTGGAACAGGCCACTGTCACACATTTAGGCCCAGGCACCCAGGCAGAGGAGAGAGGTCCCGTAACAGAGAATCTGGCCTTATGTCAGCGCAGAATCTGTATTCATGTCATAGCAGAGAATCTGGCTTCACGTCAGCCACCACTGGAACAGGCCACTGTCACACATTTAGGCCCAGGCACCCAGGCAGAGGAGAGAGGTCCCGTAACAGAGAATCTGGCCTTATGTCAGCGCAGAATCTGTATTCATGTCATAGCAGAGAATCAGGCTTCACGTCACCCACCACTGGAACAGGCCACTGTCACACATTTAGGCCCAGGCACCTAGGCAGAGGAGAGAGGTCCCCGTAACAGAGTATCTGGCCTTATGTCAGCGCAGAATCTGTCTTCATGTCATAGCAGAGAATCAGGCTTCACGTCACCCACCACTGGAACAGGCCACTGTCACACATTTAGGCCCAGGCACCCAGGCAGAGGAGAGAGGTCCCGTAACAGAGAATCTGGCCTTATGTCAGCGCAGAATCTGTATTCATGTCATAGCAGAGAATCAGGCTTCACGTCACCCACCACTGGAACAGGCCACTGTCACACATTTAGGGCCCCGGCACCCAGACAGAGGAGAGCGGTCCCGTAACAGAGAATCTGGCCTTATGTCAGCGCAGAATCTGTCTTCATGTCATAGCAGAGAATCAGGCTTCACGTCACCCACCACTGGAACAGGCCACTGTCACACATTTAGGCCCAGGCACCCAGGCAGAGGAGAGAGGTCCCGTAACAGAGAATCTGGCCTTATGTCAGCGTAGAATCTGTATTCATATCATAGCAGAGAATCAGGCTTCACGTCACCCACAACCGGAACAGGCCACTGTCACACATTTAGGCCCCGGCACCCAGACAGAGGAGAGCGGTCCCGTAACAGAGAATCTGGCCTTATGTCAGCGCAGAATCTGTCTTCATGTCATAGCAGAGAATCAGGCTTCACGTCACCCACCACTGGAACAGGCCACTGTCACACATTTAGGCCCAGGCACCCAGGCAGAGGAGAGAGGTCCCGTAACAGAGAATCTGGACTTATGTCAGAGCAGAATCTGTATTCATGTCATAGCAGAGAATCAGGCTTCACGTCACCCACCACTTGAACAGGCCACTGTCACACATTTAGGCCCAGGCACCCAGGCAAAGGAGAGAGGTCCCGTAACAGAGAATCTGGCCTTATGTCAGCGCAGAATCTGTCTTCATGTCATAGCAGAGAATCAGGCTTCACGTCACCCACCACTGGAACAGGCCACTGTCACACATTTAGGCCCAGGCACCCAGGCAGAGGAGAGAGGTCCCGTAACAGAGAATCTGGCCTTATGTCAGCGCAGAATCTGTCTTAATGTCATAGCAGAGAATCAGGCTTCACGTCACCCACCACTGGAACAGGCCACTGTCACACATTTAGGCCCAGGCACCCAGGCAGAGGAGAGAGGTCCCGTAACAGAGAATCTGGCCTTATGTCAGCGCAGAATCTGTCTTCATGTCATAGCAGAGAATCAGGCTTCACGTCACCCACCACTGGAACAGGCCACTGTCACACATTTAGGCCCAGGCACCCAGGCAGAGGAGAGGTTTATTCAACTTTGGGTTGCCCCGCAATATAATGGTAAAATGAAATTAAAAATAGTATTGAATGAGGAAGTGCCCTGGAGTAGAATAATATATTGTTAAGGGGAGGTAGTTAATATCTAATCTGCACAAGGGATGGACAGGTCCTGTGGGATCCATGCCTGGTTCATTTTTATGAACGTCAGCTTGTCCACATTGGCTGTAGACAGGCGGCTGCGTTTGTCTGTAATGACGCCCCCTGCCGTGCTGAATACACGTTCAGACAAAACGCTGGCCGCCGGGCAGGCCAGCACCTCCAAGGCATAAAAGGCTAGCTCTGGCCACGTGGACAATTTGGAGACCCAGAAGTTGAATGGGGGCCGAACCATCAGTCAGTACGTGGAGGGGTGTGCACAGGTACTGTTCCACCATGTTAGTGAAATGTTGCCTCCTGCTAACACGTTCCGTATCAGGTGGTGGTGCAGTTAGCTGTGGCGTGGTGACAAAACATTTCCACATCTCTGCCATGCTAACCCTGCCCTCAGAGGAGCTGGCCGTGACACAGCTGCGTTGGCGACCTCTTGCTCCTCCTCTGCCTTCGCCTTGGGCTTCCACTGGTTCCCCTGTGACATTTGGGAATGCTCTCAGTAGCGCGTCTACCAACGTGCGCTTGTACTCGTGCATCTTCCTATCACGCTCCAGTGTAGGAAGTAATGTGGGCACATTGTCTTTGTACCGGGGATCCAGCAGGGTGGCAACCCAGTATTCCGCACACGTTAAAATGTGGGCAACTCTGCTGTCGTTGCGCAGGCACTGCAGCATGTAGTCGCTCATGTGTGCCAGGCTGCCCAGAGGTAAGGACAAGCTGTCCTCTGTGGGAGGCGTATCGTCATCGTCCTGTGTTTCCCCCCAGCCACGCACCAGTGATTGACCCGAGCTGCTTTGGGTGCCACCCCGCTGTGAACATGCTTCATCCTCATCCTCCTCCACCTCCTCATCATCCTCGTCCTCCTCGTCCTCCAGTAGTGGGCCCTGTCTGGCCACATTTGTACCTGGCCTCTGGTGTTGCAAAAAACCTCCCTCTGAGTCACTTTGAAGAGACTGGCCTGAAAGTGCTAAAGATGACCCCTCTTCCTCCTCTTCCTCCTGGGCCACCTCCTCTTCCATCATCGCCCTAAGTGTTTTCTCAAGGAGACATAGAAGTGGTATTGTAACGCTGATAACGGCGTCATCGCCACTGGCCATGTTGGTGGAGTACTCGAAACAGCGCAACAGGGCACACAGGTCTCGCATGGAGGCCCAGTCATTGGTGGTGAAGTGGGTCTGATCCACAGTGCGACTGACCCGTGCGTGCTGCAGCTGAAACTCCACTATGGCCTGCTGCTGCTTGCACAGTCTGTCCAGCATATGCAAGGTGGAGTTCCACCTGGTAGGCACTTCGCATATGAGGCGGTGAGCGGGAAGGCCGAAGTTACGCTGTAGCGCAGACATGCGAGCAGCGGCAGGGTGTGAACGCCGGAAGCGCGAACAGACGGCCCGCACTTTATGCAGCAGCTCTGACATGTCGGGGTAGTTGCGAATGAACTTCTGCACCACCAAATTCAGCACATGCGCCAGGCAAGGGATGTGCGTCAAACCGGCTAGTCCCAGAGCTGCAACGAGATTTCGCCCATTATCGCACACCACCAGGCCGGGCTTGAGGCTCACCGGCAGCAACCACTCGTCGGTCTGTTGTTCTATACCCCGCCACAACTCCTGTGCGGTGTGGGGCCTGTCCCCCAAACATATGAGTTTCAGAATGGCCTGCTGACGTTTACCCCGTGCTGTGCTGAAGTTGGTGGTGAAGGTGTGTGGCTGACTGGATGAGCAGGTGGAAGAAGAGGAGGAGGAAGCTGAGTAGGAGGAGGAGGAGACAGGAGGCAAAGAATGTTGCCCTGCGATCCTTGGCGGCGGAAGGACGTGCGCCAAACAGCTCTCCGCCTGAGTCCCAGCCGCCACTACATTTACCCAGTGTGCAGTTAGGGAGATATAGCGTCCCTGGCCGTGCTTACTGGTCCACGTATCTGTGGTTAGGTGGACCTTGCCACAGATGGCGTTGCGCAGTGCACACTTGATTTTATCGGACACTTGTTTGTGCAGGGAAGGCACGGCTCTCTTGGAGAAGTAGTGGCGGCTGGGAACAACATACTGTGGGACAGCAAGTGACATCAGCTGTTTGAAGCTGTGTGTGTCCACCAGCCTAAATGACAGCATTTCATAGGCCAGTAGTTTAGAAATGCTGGCATTCAGGGCCAGGGATCGAGGGTGGCTAGGTGGGAATTTACGCTTTCTCTCAAATGTTTGTGAGATGGAGAGCTGAACGCTGCCGTGTGACATGGTTGAGATGCTTGGTGACGCAGGTGGTGGTGTTGGTGGTACATCCAATGTTTGCTGGGCGGCAGGTGCCAACGTTCCTCCAGAGGCAGAGGAAGAGGCCGAGGCGGCGGCAGCAGCAGCAGAAGAGGCCGAGGCGGCAGCAGCAGAAGAGGTAGCATGGGGAGCCTGAGTGACTTCCTTGTTTTTAAGGTGTTTACTCCACTGCAGTTCATGCTTTGCATGCAGGTGCCTGGTCATGCAGGTTGTGCTAAGGTTCAGAACGTTAATGCCTCGTTTCAGGCCCTGAGTGGCACAGCGTGCAAACCACTCGGGTCTTGTCGTCAGCACATTGTTTGAAGAAGTGCCATGCCAGGGAACTCCTTGAAGCTGCCTTTGGGGTGCTCGGTCCCAGATGGCGGCGGTCAGTAGCAGGCGGAGTCTCTTGGCGGCGGGTGTTCTGATTTTGCCCACTGCTCCCTCTTTTGCTACGCTGTTGGCTCGGTCTCACCACTCCCTCTTCCTCCGAACTGTGAAAGTCAGTGGCACGACCTTCATTCCATGTGGGGTCTAGGACCTCATCGTCCCCTGCATCGTCTTCCACCCAGTCTTGATCCCTGACCTCCTGTTCAGTCTGCACACTGCAGAAAGACGCAGCAGTTGGCACCTGTGTTTCGTCATCATCAGAGACGTGCTGAGGTGGTATTCCCATGTCCTCATCATCAGGAAAAATAAGTAGTTGTGCGTTAGTGCATTCTATCTCTTCCACCCCTGGGGAAGGGCTAGGTGGATGCCCTTGGAAAACCCTGGCAGCAGAGTCTTCAAACAGCATAAGAGACTGCTGCATAACTTGAGGCTCAGACAGTTTCCCTGATATGCATGGGGGTGATGTGACAGACCGATGGGCTTGGTTTGCATGCGCCATCTGTGCGCTTTCTGCAGAAGACTGGGTGGGAGATAATGTGAACGTGCTGGATCCACTGTCGGCCACCCAATTGACTAATGCCTGTACCTGCTCAGGCCTTACCATCCTTAGAACGGCATTGGGCCCCACCAAATATCGCTGTAAATTCTGCTGGCTACTGGGACCTGAGGTAGTTGGTTCAATAGGACGTGTGGCTGTGGCAGAACGGCCACGTCCTCTCCCAGCACCAGAGGGTCCACTAACACCACCACGACCATGTCCACGTCCGCGTCCCTTATTAGATGTTTTCCTCATTGTTCCCGTTCACCACAATTTTGAGAATGGCAAATTTGGGAATGCTTTTTCAACCCAGAACAAAAAGTTTGCTTTGACGGTCACTACAAATAACTTGACCAGCTAAAACTGTGCAGATTTGGTTGAATAGAGATGTGAGACCTGTTTTTTTTTGCGCTGTGTGATAGTTATAGGTTTAGTCACAGAATGACACTTCTATCAGCACGCTAGCGTGTGTCTTAGGTTTTTCTGAATGACACTATCAACAACTTCAATGTAAGATTTTCTTTTTGGAATAGATTTCAAGTAGGCCTGAAATACCACAAACTAGTTATTTTCAGAATGGCAAATTTGGGAATGCTTTTTCAACCCAGAACAAAAAGTCTGCTTTGACGGTCACTACAAATAACTTGACCAGCTAAAACTGTGCAGATTTGGTTGAATAGAGATGTGAGACCTGTTTTTTTTTGCGCTGTGTGACAGTTATAGGTTTAATCACAGAATGACACTTCTATCAGCACGCTAGCGTGTGTCTTAGGTTTTTCTGAATGACACTATCAATAACTTCAATGTAAGATTTTCTTTTTGGGATAGATTTCAAGTAGGCCTCAAATACCACAAACTAGTTATTTTCAGAATGGCAAATTTTGGAATGCTTTTTCAACCCAGAACAAAAAGTCTGCTTTGACAGTCACTACAAATAACTTGACCAGCTAAAACTGTGCAGATTTGGTTGAATAGAGATGTGAGACCTGTTTTTTTTTGCGCTGTGTGACAGTTATAGGTTTAATCACAGAATGACACTTCTATCAGCACGCTAGCGTGTGTCTTAGGTTTTTCTGAATGATACTATCAATAACTTCAATGTAAGATTTTCTTTGTGGGATAGATTTCAAGTAGGCCTCAAATACCACAAACTAGTTATTTTCAGAATGGCAAATTTTGGAATGCTTTTTCAACCCAGAACAAAAAGTCTGCTTTGACGGTCACTACAAATAACTTGACCAGCTAAAACTGTGCAGATTTGGTTGAATAGAGATGTGAGACCTGTTTTTTTTTGCGCTGTGTGACAGTTATAGGTTTAATCACAGAATGACACTTCTATCAGCTTGCTAGCGTGTGTCTTAGGTTTTTCTGAATGACACTATCAATAACTTCAATGTAAGATTTTCTTTTTGGGATAGATTTCAAGTAGGCCTGAAATACCACAAACTAGTTATTTTCAGAATGGCAAATTTGGGAATGCTTTTTCAACCCAGAACAAAAAGTCTGCTTTGACGGTCACTACAAATAACTTGACCAGCTAAAACTGTGCAGATTTGGTTGAATAGAGATGTGAGATCTGTTTTTTTTGCGCTGTGTGACAGTTATAGGTTTAATCACAGAATGACACTTCTATCAGCACGCTAGCGTGTGTCTTAGGTTTTTCTGAATGACACTATCAATAACTTCAATGTAAGATTTTCTTTTTGGGATAGATTTCAAGTAGGCCTCAAATACCACAAACTAGTTATTTTCAGAATGGCAAATTTTGGAATGCTTTTTCAACCCAGAACAAAAAGTCTGCTTTGACGGTCACTACAAATAACTTGACCAGCTAAAACTGTGCAGATTTGGTTGAATAGAGATGTGAGACCTGTTTTTTTTTGCGCTGTGTGACAGTTATAGGTTTAATCACAGAATGACACTTCTATCAGCACGCTAGCGTGTGTCTTAGGTTTTTCTGAATGACACTATCAATAACTTCAATGTAAGATTTTCTTTTTGGGATAGATTTCAAGTAGGCCTCAAATACCACAAACTAGTTATTTTCAGAATGGCAAATTTTGGAATGCTTTTTCAACCCAGAACAAAAAGTCTGCTTTGACAGTCACTACAAATAACTTGACCAGCTAAAACTGTGCAGATTTGGTTGAATAGAGATGTGAGACCTGTTTTTTTTTGCGCTGTGTGACAGTTATAGGTTTAATCACAGAATGACACTTCTATCAGCTTGCTAGCGTGTGTCTTAGGTTTTTCTGAATGACACTATCAATAACTTCAATGTAAGATTTTCTTTTTGGGATAGATTTCAAGTAGGCCTCAAATACCACAAACTAGTTATTTTCAGAATGGCAAATTTTGGAATGCTTTTTCAACCCAGAACAAAAAGTCTGCTTTGACGGTCACTACAAATAACTTGACCAGCTAAAACTGTGCAGATTTGGTTGAATAGAGATGTGAGACCTGTTTTTTTTTGCGCTGTGTGATAGTTATAGGTTTAATCACAGAATGACACTTCTATCAGCACGCTAGCGTGTGTCTTAGGTTTTTCTGAATGACACTATCAATAACTTCAATGTAAGATTTTCTTTTTGGGATAGATTTCAAGTAGGCCTGAAATGCCACAAACTAGTTATTTTCAGAATGGCAAATTTGGGAATGCTTTTTCAACCCAGAACAAAAAGTCTGCTTTGACGGTCACTACAAATAACTTGACCAGCTAAAACTGTACAGATTTGGTTGAATAGAGATGTGAGACCTGTTTTGTTTTGCGCTGTGTGACAGTTATAGGTTTAATCACAGAATGACACTTCTATCAGCACGCTAGCGTGTGTCTTAGGTTTTTCTGAATGACACTATCAATAACTTCAATGTAAGATTTTCTTTTTGGGATAGATTTCAAGTAGGCCTCAAATACCACAAACTAGTTATTTTCAGAATGGCAAATTTGGGAATGCTTTTTCAACCCAGAACAAAAAGTCTGCTTTTACGGTCACTACAAATAACTTGACCAGCTAAAACTGTGCAGATTTGGTTGAATAGAAATGTCAGGTCTATTTTTTAGGCACTGGGTGACAGGCTCAACTTGCCCCTGATGTAATATATGGCCAAAAAATAACCACACTGTTGATGGTTAAATGCACTTGGGTGACACAGGCTCAGCCTGCAACTGATGTAGTATATGGCCAAAAAATAATCAGACTGTTGATGGTTAAATGCACTTGGGTGAAAAAGGCTCAGCCTGCAGCTGATGTAGTATATGGCCAAAAAATAACCAGACTGTTGATGGTTAAATGCACTTCGGTGACACAGGCTCAGCCTGCAGCTGATGTAGGATATAGCACAAAATAACCACACTATCGATGGTTAAATACACTTGGTGATAGCTCGTGCTGGCGCACCACAAGTCACAAAATGGCCGCCGATCGCCCCAGAAAAAAAGTGATCTAAAAACGCTCTGGGCAGCCTCAAAAAAGTGAGCAAGTCAATAATAGCACTTCAATGATCCACAGCTGCAGATCGATCACAGAATGAAGTCTTTTGGAGGAGTTAATCTGCCTAATCTCGCCCTAACGTCGCAGCTGCAACCTCTCCCTATGCTTGAATCAGCAGAGTGACGTGCAGCGCTACGTGACCCAAGCTTATATAGAGGCTGGGTCACATGCTGCACTGGCCAATCACAGCCATGCCAATAGTAGGCAAGGCTGTGATGGCCTCTTGGGGCAAGTAGTATGACGCTTGTTGATTGGCTGCTTTGCAGCCTTTCAAAAAGTGCCAAGAAAGCGCCGAACACCGAACCCGGACTTTTACGAAAATGTTCGGGTTCGGATCCGTGTCACGGACACCCCAAAATTCGGTACGAACCCGAACTATACAGTTCGGGTTCGCTCATCCCTAATTATTATGCCTTATTACTGTTATTCCTTAATATTTTTCGTACATTTTTTAAATTTGAAAAATATTCATATATGCACCAGAGCTCTGCTGTCATCATATCAAGAAAGCAACAATAATGAAAAAAACAAAGCAAAACAGAATTGGTACAGTGATTTTAGGTGTATTCACACATGAGATTAATCGTTTCATGACATAGCAATTTTCAATTTTTGTATTTTTGTTATTTTTCTTCCTGCGTTTCCAGAGCCACTCTTATTTTTCCATCCACACAGTCATATGAGGGTTTTTATGTGGGACATGTTGTAATAGCTTAATTTAATATTGCATTTGATGTAGTGGGAAGCTGGAAAAAAAATTCAAATGGGGTGGAACTGGAAGAAAAAAAATGCCATTATGATGTTTTTTGTTTTCACGATATTCCCTATGTGATAAGACTGACCAGATATCCTTATTCTCCTGGTCAATGAAATTACAGTGATACCAAATTTATGTCGTTTTTCTTGTTTTGATGCTTAAAAAAACTATAGAAAAATGAGTGTTTTCTTTTCATCGCCATATTCTGACCCCATAAATTTTTAATATTTATGTCTATGGAGCTGTGTGAGGCGATCTATCGTTTTTAGTAATACCATTTAGGGTATGTATGACTTTTTGATCACCTTTTAATTAATTTCTTTGGGAGGTGAAGAGATGATAAAACATCAAATCAGCCATTTTGTATTTTATTTTTTTGCTGTTAGGGAATTCACTGTACAGGATAATAGTTTGGGCATTTAGGATGTAGCAATGCATATGCTTATTTTTTATTGTTTGTTTATTTATATTTTAATTATGTGGAAATAAGGTTATTTGAATATGCATATTTTTATATAAAAATATATATTCTAAGTTTTTTTTACTTAGGGGGGGGCTTCAGATCACTTATTCCTCCTATTGCAATTAATTATCATTGCAATGAAGGTAGAATTTGCTATGTTCTTATCAAGCCCTACCACCTGCAGGCCTCCATAAGAACCACAATTGTAATTGCATGGGCTTCTTCAGAGAGACCCATACTATTAAAGAACATTAACATCTCTCCAAATCGCCAAGCAGGGGAATGGTTTAGCTCAGCACTCCCTGGGAAAACCACAACTGGTCACAATTGAAAAGCAGCAGAAACCTGGCGTCTATGGCACCTAATCCTCTAAGGAGTAGGCACCATCTTTAAAGACCTGACATCAACCATACATGTACATAATAGAGATTAAAGAAAATGTATAATCAAAAAATGTCCAGTACTTTAACATAGGTTTATGGTAAAAAAATACAAAGTGTTGGTATCCTGCTTCCTTTTATTAAATTATGTTATAATGTTTTCTGATAGTCTCCCTTGCTATATATATATATATATATATATATATATATATATATACAGTACAGACCAAAAGTTTGGACACACCTTCTCATTCAAAGAGTTTTCTTTATTTTCATGACTATGAAGGCATCAAAACTATGAATTAACACATGTGGAATTATATACATAACAAACAAGTGTGAAACAACTGAAAATATGTCATTTTCTAGGTTCTTCAAAGTAGCCACCTTTTGCTTTGATTACTGCTTTGCACAATCTTGGCATTCTCTTGATGAGCTTCAAGAGGTAGTCCCCTGAAATGGTCTTCCAACAGTCTTGAAGGAGTTCCCAGAGATGCTTAGCACTTGTTGGCCCTTTTGCCTTCACTCTGCGGTCCAGCTCACCCCAAACCATCTCGATTGGGTTCAGGTCTGGTGACTGTGGAGGCCAGGTCATCTGGCGCAGCACCCCATCACTCTCCTTCATGGTCAAATAGCCCTTACTTTCAAAGTTTTCCCAATTTTTCGGCAGACTGACTGACCTTCATTTCTTAAAGTAATGATGGCCACTCGTTTTTCTTTACTTAGCTGCTTTTTTCTTGCCATAATACAAATTCTAACAGTCTATTCAGTAGGACTATCAGCTGTGTATCCACCTGACTTCTCCTCAACGCAACTGATGGTCCCAACCCCATTTATAAGGCAAGAAATCCCACTTATTAAACCTGACAGGGCACACCTGTGAAGTGAAAACCATTTCAGGGGACTACCTCTTGAAGCTCATCAAGAGAATGCCAAGAGTGTGCAAAGCAGTAATCAAAGCAAAAGGTGGCTACTTTGAAGAACCTAGAATATGACATATTTTAACTTGTTTCACACTTGTTTGTTATGTATATAATTCCACATGTGTTAATTCATAGTTTTGATGCCTTCAGTGTGAATCTACAATTTTCATAGTCATGAAAATAAAGAAAACTCTTTGAATGAGAAGGTGTGTCCAAACTTTTGGTCTGTGCTATATATATATATATATATATATATATATATAGCAAGGGAGACTATCAGAAAACATTATAACATAATTGTAGACTTAGGTCACCCTATTTCAAACAACATATTTCAGATGACGTCACATGACACTATCATGTGATTTCTGCTAATACCAAAACATGCCACATGACTCTATCATGTGATCTAGTGCAAGCACGATATATTATATCCTAAAGAGTACTGCAGGTATGTATAGAGCCACACAGGTCCATAAACACCTATATCCCATAGAAGGTGCAATCTGACGGCATAGTATATATTGCATAATAATGTAAAGTTAAAATTAAGCAAGAACTATTATCCAAGGACAGCAATAACATAATGTCAAGAATTGTAAAAGTGCTAAAGTAGTATATACCATGTGACACAAAACATGATTATATAACATTTAATAATTAATAAGACTATCTAATTAACGCAGTGAACGCAAAACAATGGGCATGCATAGATTCACACAATCCAATGTGCACAGATGCATAATGATGATGATGTATAGTCTTGTGCACACGCAGTCTTACCCTTAGGGCCTCGATGCGCTTAGCTGGCTGATTCAAGAAGGGATGACACTTTGCCATGGGCCGCAAAGGCCTAGAGAATAAGGCACCTATTCCAGAGACCAATTTCCTAGAACTTATCAAATGGAGAATCAAGAAAAAGGGAGGGAAGGTAGGGGGATCTCAAGGTTCAAAGGGTTCGGAGAAGATATAGAGAATGTGAGGAGAACAAAATTAATAAACGTGAGGAAAAGGTATCTTTAAAATAGAAGGGACATTACCAACCGTGAATTTATAGACTAAGATTTAGGAAAACCCCCCAAATTATATGAACCAAAAAATAAGTGTGTTATATAGGAAAATCAAACGCCTGTTTGAAAAGTAAGGTTTTAGTGCACATCTGAATGAGAGAAGACTGGGAATCATTTTTAAGGCCTGAAGTAGGTGGTTGCAAAATCTGGCCCCTTGAGCCGAAAAGGATCTACATCCACGTCTGATCTTGTTAACTTGTGGGATGTTAAAATTTGCAGAGTTACTAGACCTCAATGTCCTCAACGGGGCATACCTGGTGAATTTACGTCGCAGGTACAAGGGCCCCACACCATCGAATACCCTATGCATGAAGCATTCAATCTTGAACATCACCCGTTGTTGGACAGGGATCCGGACTGTGTCCCTTAGTAATGGCAAGATGAGACAACTGCTTTAATGGAGAAGATGATTGTTGGGAAGGAAACTTTCCTTGCTGGCAGTCGCTGCTCATCAGTGATGTTGACTACTGTATTTACATGCAACGAAGTGAGAGTGAAAAATGACACTAGTACAAAGTGAGTATAGTATATAATATATAATATATAATAGTTATGTGCCAGAAAACCCCTTTAGAATATGATAACTTGTTCCAAAACTGCACCAAAATTCTGGTGCAAAATGTTGGTGTAAAGTAGGCCAGCCAATAATTGGTATAAACTTAAGGCCCCTTTATACTGTATAATAATTGGGTAGATCATTGCTAACGAATGTTCTTTATAGATAATCGGCCCATTTCAAGGTGCCACCAATGACTTGATGAACAATCTAAATGCTCGTTGACCAAGTAATAGATGGTTGGTGTGGTCACCTAAATTATCAGTTGTGTGCACTAGATTGTGCTGTCTAAACAGCACTCTGCTGCCCACAAGCAATGATTCTGTATGAGGACAAGCATTAGTGATCTCTCCTCCCCAGATTGTGGAGGGGATCGTTGCATGTAAATACAGTAGTCAACATCACTGATGAGCAGTGACAGACAGGAAGGAAAGTTTCCTTCCCAACAATCATCTTCTCCATTAAAGCGGTTGTCTCATCTTGACATTACTAAGGGACACAGTCCGGATCACCTCCTGAACGGGAAACAGGAGAGCGCTCTGGTGCTCGCTGTTTCAGTAGATCCCATTGCGGTGTAGTACAGCTAAAGAAACAGAGTAGCACAGTAAGCTATGCTATTTCCCTAACTCAGAAACAGCATAGCTTGTTGTGCTATGCTGTTTACATAGCTGTCATGAATTGCAACGGGAGCTACTGAAACAGTGAGCATTAGAGCGCTCTGCTGTTTCCCTGTTGGGAGGAGATTGGGACTGTGTCTCATCTTGCCTTATTTATCCATTCACATAGCCGTATAAGAGCCAGTTTTTTGTGGGACAAGTTGCACTTTCTAATTCGAACATTTAATATTGCATACGATATAGTGAGGCACTGGAAAAAATTCCAAAAAGGGTGAAATTGGAAAGAAATTTAATTCTACAACAATTTTATGGGTTCTGCTTTTACGGCATTTCCTATATCGTATATTAAAACTGATCTGTTACTTACACTCTCCAAGTCAGCAAAATTATGTTGATACCCCATATGTATAGTTTTTCTTGTGTTTTAATATTGAAATTAAAGTAAAAACCTTGAATTTTTTTTTCTTTTTTTTGCCATATTCTGATCCTTTTTTGCAGTTATGTTTACAGAGCTGGGTGATTCTGTTATCACGGAGTATAATGGAATGCTCTGACGGAATGCACCACAGAAGTCTTTAGGAGGCATTTCATTTTGCATTCTGTCATAACAGAAGTCAATGGGCAGCATAACGGATCCGTCTGGTTTCCGTTATGCAGGACTCCAGTTACATCCAAAGTTCCCTACAGTGACATGCCCAGTGGCATCACATAGAAACATAGAAACATAGAATGTGTCGGCAGATAAGAACCATTCGGCCCATCTAGTCTGCCCAATATACTGAATATTATGAATAGCCCCTGGCCCTATCTTATATGAAGGATCGCCTTATGCCTATCCCATGCATGCTTAAACTCCTTCACTGTATTTGCAGCTACCACTTCTGAAGGAAGCTATTCCATGCATCCACTACTCTCTCAGTAAAGTAATACTTCCTGATATTACTTTTAAACCTTTGCCCCTCTAATTTAAAACTATGTCCTCTTGTAGCAGTTTTTCTTCTTTGAAATGTTCTCTAATCTTTTACCTTGTTGATTCCCTTTATGTATTTAAAAGTTTCTATCATACCCCCTCTGTCTCGTTTTTCTTCCAAGCTATACATGTTAAGGTCCTTTAACCCCTTAAGGACCGGGCTCATTTTCACCTTAAGGACCAGGCCATTTTTTGGAAATCTGACCAGTGTCACTTTAAGTGCTAATAACTTTAAAACGCTTTGACTTATCCAGGCCATTCTGAGATTGTTTTTTCGTCACATATTGTACTTCATGACACTGGTAAAATGAAGTCAAAAAAAATATTTTTTTTGCACAAAAAAATACCTAATTTACCAAAAATTTGGAAAAATTAGCAAATTTCAAAGTTTCAGTTTCTCTACTTCTGTAATACATAGTAATACCCCAAAAAATTGTGATGACTTTACATTCCCCATATGTCTACTTCATGCTTGAATTGTTTTGGGAATGATATTTTATTTTTTGGGGATGTTATAAGGCTTAGAAGTTTAGAAGCAAATCTTGAAATTTTTCCGAAATTTACAAAAACTCAATTTTTAGGGACCAGTTCAGGTTTGAAGTCACTTTGTGAGGCTTACATAATAGAAACCACCCAAAAATGACCCCATCTAAGAAACTACACCCCTCAAGGTATTCAAAACTGATTTTGCATACATTGTTAACCCTTTAGGTGTTGCACAAGAGTTATTGGCAAATGGGGAGGAAATTTGAGAATTTGATTTTTTTGTCTAATTTTCCATTTTAACCCATTTTTTTCACTAACAAAGCAAGGGTTAACAGCCAAACAAGACTGTATCTTTATTGCCCTGACTCTGCCGTTTACAGAAACACCCAATATGTGGCCGTAAACTGCTGTACGGCCACACAGCGGGGCGTAGAGTGAAAGGTGCGCCGTTTGGTTTTTGGAAGGCTGATTTTTATGGACTGGTTTATTTACACCATGTCCCATTTGAAGCCCCCTGATGCACCCCTAGAGTAGAAACTCCCTAAAAGTGACCCCATCTAAGAAACTACACCCCTCAAGGTATTCAAAACTGATTTTACATACGTCGTTAACCCTTTAGGTGTTGCACAAGAGTTATTGGCAAATGGAGATGAAATTTGAGAATTTCATTTTTTTGCCTAATTTTCAATTTTAACCCATTTTTTCCACTAACAAAGCAAGGGTTAACAGCCAAACAAAACTGTATCTTTATTGACCTGACTCTGCTGTTCACAGAAACACCCCATATGTGGCTGTAAACTACTGTATGGCCACACAGCGGGGCGTAGAGTGAAAGGTGCGCCGTTTGGTTTTTGGAGGGCTGATTTTGCTGGACTGTTTTTTTTGACACCATGTCCCATTTGAAGCCCCCCTGATGCACCCCTAGAGTAGAAACTCCATAAAAGTGACCCCATCTAAGAAACTACACCCCTCAAGGTATTCAAAACTGATTTTACAAACTTTGTTAACCCTTTAGGTGTTGCACAAGATTTAATGGAAAATAGAGATACAATTTCAAAATTTCACTTTTTTGGCAGATTTTTCCATTTTAATATTTTTTTTCCAGTTACAAAGCAAGGGTTAACAGCCAAACAAAACTCATTATTTATGGCCCTGATTCTGTAGTTTACAGAAACACCCCATATGTTGCCGTAAACCGCTGTACGGGCACACGGCAGGGCACAGAAGGAAAGGAATGCCATACGGTTTTTGGAAGGCAGATTTTTTGGAAGGCACATTTTAATATTTTTTTTCCAGTTACAAAGCAAGGGTTAACAGCCAAACAAAACTCATTATTTATGGCCCTGATTCTGTAGTTTACAGAAACACCCCATATGTTGCCGTAAACCGCTGTACGGGCACACGGCAGGGCACAGAAGGAAAGGAATGCCATACGGTTTTTGGAAGGCAGATTTTGCTGGACTGGTTTTTTGACACCATGTCCCATTTGAAGCCCCCCTGATGCACCCCTAGAGTAGAAACTCCAGAAAAGTGACCCCATTTTAGAAACTACGGGATAGGGTGGCAGTATTGTTGGTACTAGTTTAGGGTACATATGATTTTTGGTTGCTCTATATTACACTTTTTGTGCGGCAAGGTAACAAGAATTAGCTTTTTTGGCACCGTTTTTTTTTTTGTTATTTACAACATTCATCTGACAGGTTAGATCATGTGGTAATTTCATAGAGCAGGTTGTCACGGACGCGGCGATACCTAATATGTATTCAATTTTTTTAATTTATGTAAGTTTTACCCAATGATTTCATTTTTAAAACAAAAAAAAGTTTTAGTGTCTCCATAGTCTAAGAGCCATAGTTTTTTCAGTTTTTGGGCGATTATCTTAAGTATGGTCTCATTTTTTGCGGGATGAGATGACGGTTTGATTTGCACTATTTTGGGGTGCATATGACTTTTTGATCGCTTGCTATTACACTTTTTGTGACGTAAGATGACAAAAAATTGCTTTTTTTACACCGTTTTTATTTTTATTTTTTTACGGTGGTCACCTGAGGGGTTTGCTCATGTGATATTTTTATAGAGCCAGTCGATACGGACGCGGCGATACCTAATATGTATACTTTTTTTTTATTTATGTAAGTTTTACACAATGGTTTCATTTTTGAAACAAAAAAAATGATGTTTTAGTGTCTCCATAGTCTAAGAGCCATAGTTTTTTCAGTTTTTAGGTGATTATCTTAAGTAGGGTCTCATTTTTTTGCGGGATGAGATGACGGTTTGATTGCTACAATTTTGGCGTACATGCGACTTTTTTGATCACTTTTATTACCTTTTTTTGGGAAGTAAGGTAGGCAAAATTTCAATTTCATCATAGTTTTTTATTTTTTATTTTTATGGCGTTCACCGTTCGGGTAAAGTAACATAACCATTTTATAGATCAGGTCGTTATGGACGCGGCGATACCAAACATGTGTAGGGAATGTTATTTTTTTAATTTTTAATCAGTGATAAATGTGTTTTTTGATTTTTGATTTTTTGTTTTTTTTCACTTTTTTTTACTTTTTTTTTTACCCAGACCCACTTGGTTCTTGAAGATCCAGTGGGTCTGATGTCTGTATAATACAGTACAGAACCCTATATAGGGCTCTGTACTGTATTTTACTTACACTGAACAGATCTATGCCTTTTAGCACAGATCTGTTTAGCACCATGGACAGCAGGACGCCTGAGACGGCGTCCTGTTGCCATGGGAACCTTTCTCGTCTGCTCAGAACTTCGCAGACGGGGAAGGATAAGGAGGGGATCTGTCGGGGGGCTCTCTCCCTCTCCATCGGGGGGCTGCAAAGGCACAGCAGCCCCCCGATCGGAGAGGGAGGGAGCTCCCTCTTACTGTTAACTTTTTCCATACAGCGGTCCGTACAGACCGCTGTATGGAAAGGGTTAAACGGCTGACATCGCATCGCAGATGTCAGCCGTTTATACCAGGGTGCCAGCAATGTGCTGGCACCCTGGTATACCCACTGTACACCAACGATTATTCAATGGGAGGCGGGCGGGGGATCGCGATCCCGCCTGCCACACCGCCCGCCTTCCGCACCGCCCGCAACACGCCCCCTGCACCTCCCACCGGGCTAAAATTATTCAGAGGTGCAGGGGGGGGTGATAAATATATCTTTTCGCCACACTAAAGTTTCTGATCGCCGCGGTCAGAGACCGCAGCGATCAGAAACTGCAGAAAGCGCAACAAACCGCAGGTCTGAATTGACCTGCAGTTTGTTGCAATCGCGGACATGGGGGGGTCACGGGACCCCCCCGCGCATTTAGCCGAGGTGCCTGCTCAATGATTTGAGCAGGCACCTTGTTCCGATCACAGCCGGCCGGGCGGCAGTGATCGGAACAACACATGACGTACCGGTACGTCATGTGTCCTTAAGGACTCGGGAAACATGCCGTACCGATACGTCATGTGTCCTTAAGGGGTTAATCTTTCCTGGTAAGTTTTATCCTGCAATCCATGTACTAGTTTAGTAGCTCTTCTCTGAACTCTCTCCAAAGTATCAATATCCTTCTGGAGATATGGTCTCAAGAACTGAGCACAATACTCCAAATGAGGTCTCACTAGTGCTCTGTAGAGCGGCATGAGCACCTCCCTCTTTCTACTGGTAATGCCTCTCCCTATACACCCAAGCATTCTGCTAGAATTTCCTGCTGCTCTATGACATTGTCTGCTTACCTTTAAGTCTTCTGAAATAATGACGCCTAAATCCCTTTCCTCAGATACTGAGGTTAGGACTGTATCACTGATTTGATATTCTGCTCTTGGGTTTTTACGCCCCAGGTGCATTATCTTGCACTTATCAACATAAAATTTTAGTTGCCAGATTTTTGACCATTCCTCTAGTTTTCCAAAATCCTTTTCCATTTGGTGTATCCCTCCAGGAACATCAACCCTGTTACAAATCTTTGTGTCATCAGCAAAAAGACACACCTTACCATCGAGGCCTGCTGCAATTTCACTGATAAAGATATTAAACAATATGGGTCCCAGAACAGATCCCTGAGGTACCCCACTGGTAACAAGACCATGGTCTGAATATACTCCATTGACTACAACCCTCTGTTGTCTGTCCCTCAGCCACTGCCTAATCCATTCAACAATATGGGAGTCTAAGCCCAAAGACTGCAATTTATTGATAAGCCTTCTATGTGGGACAGTATCAAAAGCCGTACTAAAGTCTAGATAAGCGATGTCTACTGCACCCCCGCCATCTATTATTTTAGTCACCCAATCAAAAAAATCAATAAGATTAGTTTGACATGATCTCCCTGAAGTAAACCCATGCTGTTTTTCATCTTTCAATCCATGGGATTTTAGATGTTCCACAATCCTCTCCTTAAGTATGGTTTCCATTAATTTCCCCACTATTGATGTCAGGCTTACTGGCCTATAGTTGCCCGATTCCTCCCTACTACCTTTCTTGTGAATGGGCACAACATTTGCTAATTTCCAATCTTCTGGGACGACTCCTGTTGCCAGTGATTGGCAAAATAAATCTGTTAATGGTTTTGCTAGTTCACCGCTGAGCTCTTTTAATAGCTTTGGGTGTATCCCATCAGGCACCTGTGACTTATTTGTATTAATTTTAGACAGCTGACTTAGAACCTCTTCCTCTATAAAGACACATGCATCAAAAGATTCATTAGTCTTCTTTCCTAACTGAGGTCCTTTTCCTTCATTTTCCTTTGTAAAAACTGAACAGAAGTATTCATTGAGGCAGTCAGCTAGTTCTTTATCTTCTTCCATATACCTTCCTTCTTTTGTTTTTAATTTTGTAATTCCTTGTTTTAGTTTCCTTTTTTCATTTATGTATCTGAAGAATGCCTTATCGCCTTTTTTCCCTGACTGAGCTAATTTCTCTTCTGCCTGTGCTTTAGAAGCTCTTATAACTTGCTTGGCCTCTCTCTGCCTAATCTTATAAATTTGCCTGTCATCCTATTTTTTTATTTTTTATAATTACTAAATGCTATCTTTTTTTTTTTATGATTTTGGCCACTTCTGCTGAGTACCACAGTGGTCTCTTCCTTTTTTTTTGCTTTTATTGACAAGCCTAATGCAATTTTCTGTTGCCTTCAATAGTGCCACTTTTAAGTAGTCCCATTTCTCCTAGACTCCAATGAAACTGTTCCAATCTGATAGGGACTTGTATACCACTAATCTAATTTTTGAAGTCAGTTTTTCTAAAATCTAAAACTTTTTTTTTTGTGTGGTTTGACTCAGTTACTGTACTTATAGTAAATCACACTGACTGGTGATCATTAGATCCCAAGCTTTCCCCTACAGTAATATCAGATACCAAATTCCCATTTATGAATACTAAATCTAAAATGGCCTACTTCCGGGTTGGCTCCTCAACTACTTGCTGTAGAGATAATCCCAGTAGGGATTTTAGAATATCTGTACTCCTGGCAGAACTAGCTATTTTGGTTTTCCAGTTTACATCAGGAAGATTGAAGTCTCCCATAATGATAACTTCCCCCTTCAATGTCATTTTAGCTATTTCCTCAACTAGTAGATCATCTAATTCTTTGACTTGGCTAGGTGGTCTATATATCACACCTACACGAGTTACCTTATGATTATCAAGCTGGTGATGCAAGCTGCATCACCAGCATTGTGACACCAAAGGGGCCGATGGCTATGTTTTGTCTCATGCACAGTACTTACATCATACTGTGCATGAGTCAATAAAGTGCAGGCTTCACACAAAAGGCTGTACACTGACGTCAGAAGACGGGCAGCAGTTGGAGATGGCCAGCGGTCTCTGCACATGGGCTGTAATCCAGGGACAAGGAAGGTCATCAGGAGGCAGTGACGTCCGTAATGATGTGCTGTCTCCTAGTTCAAAAAGAAAGAGAGAAGATGGGCTTCGACCGGAAGTCCTGATAATGCTGAGCGGTCATGTGACTGAAGAGAATTCTGGAAATGCTGCTGTTGCTAGTAGTAAGCATGACTCTCACAATCTTCTCTCTGCAGAGAGCCTTTATAGTGGTGTAGAACAGTGTGCCTTGCAGTAACACACATAGGGAGTTTACTTTGATAGTGAAATTATACTGTGACTCAGTATGACATGCAGGTGACAGGCGTCGCTCTTAGAATCACTGCACACTTCACTTATTTGGGCAGTTACAGGGCAAAAACTGACCAAATAACTCAAGTGTGAACTCAACAATAACCCCCAAAAAATAGATCCTGTCTGTTGAGTATCCACCTTCACTCGGTCAGCATTTGGTCAGTAATCCATCAGTATCGTTAATGCCCAAAAAAAACTGAAGTGGATCCAAAACAGAGACACGTGAATGGCGTATTTGCATGTCTTCTGTGTTTTGTACCTACTCCTGCTTTTGGCTACCAAATCACAATTCTGATGGGACCATACAGGCCTTACAGCTGGTACACCGGCAGGATCCGTTGTGCGTCTCATTTTTCCTTCCTTCTAACAGATCAGAATAAGGGTCAAATAAATGATGATGTCGGCCAGGCCGAAAGGCAAAATAGTGGCCCAGTCATGAAGTGGGGAGGGTGGGAACAGCATGAGACGTCCACAGAGTGGCCCTATGACAAATTGGTGAGGTGTAAGCAGCATGAGGAGGCCACTATAGTAGTTCAGTTTGTCCTCCCTCTCAGCCAGAAGTCATCCATCTGCCGAATGCTGACAAATCATCTGTCACTACGCAAGCAAGAGAGCATGCATCGGGCCATTTGTGCAAGTGACTCAGAGGGACTCCCTGCTTCTATCTCCACTGCCACGATGTGTCTGGATCCTCTGCCTTATCTTCATCGCCTTGTAGCTCCTCTGCGTGCTCCTGCTCCTCCTCTCCTGTCACCTGTGTAGAAAAACCACTCATTTTGCTACACATTGCTTGTGCTCCAATGTCCTCCTCCTCCTCCAGTTCAGCCCCCACAGGTCTTATGTGGCCATGAGATCTAGGCGCCACGTCTCCAGTCCCCCGACCAGCCAGATTTACCAGCATCTATTATAGGACATGAAGCAGTGGAATGGCATTGTTCATCCCGTAGTCCTGGCGACTGACAAATAACATTGCCTCCTCAAAGGGCCTGAGCAAACGGCAGTGTCACGCATGAGCTGCCACTGGCTGATATCAAAGCTACACAGGGGAGTACTTCTGTCCACTTGGATTATCAGGAAATCATTTATGGCCTTTTTCTGTTTGTACAGTCGGTCCAACATATGGAGGGTGGAATTCCAATGGGTGGAAACGTCAAATCAGCTTATGTTGGGGGATGCCATTCTGCCGCTTCAGCTCAAGGAGGGTGTGCTTTGCGGTATAAGCGTGGCTGAAGTGCATGCAAAGTTTCCTGTCCATTTTTAGGATGTCTTACAGATGGGTGGAAGACTTCAGGAACCGCTTGAACATGTGTGCCATGCAGGGCGCATGGCTCAGCCGTCCTTGACGCAGCTCTGACACTATGTTTTTCCCGTTGTCGGTCACCATGGTTCCGATTTTCAGTTGTCACGGAGAAAGCCAGGATTCGATTTCTTGATGAAGGACACAGAGCAGTTCCTCCCATGTGTGACTCTGTTAGCCCAGGCAAACGAGATGCAGAACAGCGTGACACTGCCGTGCCCTGCACATTTGGTATGCTGGAGGAGCACTGTGAATTGTCCCTGAAGTGGAGGCTGAGGACATGGTGGAGGATGAAGAGGCAGAGGCGGACATCGTCGCAGGACCAACGCCGCAACAACGTGGAGGCGGAAGCGGCTTCACCTGGCCAAATTGCTGGTGAGGCTGTGCAGGAAACACATTCACCTAGTGGGCCGTAAGACATGTATTGTCCCTGACCGTAGTTACAGCTCTACATGTCGGCGCTGCCGTGCACTTTTGCAGACACCGACAGGCTCAAGAACTGGCTCACCTTCTGTTCTACATGTATGTGCAGGGCTGGTACTACCTTTTTGGCAAAGAAATGCCGGCTTGGGACTCTCCACTTCGGCTCGGCACAAGCCATCAGTTCTCTGAAAGGTGCAGAGTCCACCTCTTGAAAAGGTGGGGGACTGCAGCACCAGCAACTTGGACAGGAGCTTGTTCAGCTTCTGCGCCATTGGATGAGTGCACGAATACTGTTGTCTCTTGGCAATCGCTTTGGTGATCGATTGCTGACAGAATAACTGACGAGGAGTAGGAGCAGGAGGATCTGGACCAGCAGAAGATGGGAATGACAGACAGTTCCCTTCGGCTGAGGTGGTGGAGCCTTGACTGGCTGAAACCGGGTGGTTTGCTGAAGCAGGCTGGACCACCACATCAGAGCCATGGTTCTCCAAGGCCACTGCATTGTGATGCTGCATATGTTGATGCAGGGCCGTAGTGCCAACATTGGCACCCTGGCCACACTTCACCTTCTGCCCACAGATTTTACATATGGCCATGTTCACCTCCTCCAGCGGCTTAACAAAAAACTGCCGCACCGCCTGGTAGATGATTTTACCACTAACACTACGCACTGACTGACTGCTACAGCCGCTGCCTCCGTGAACCCATGCACTGCTTCTTCCCGGGCAGGTAGGCTCCTGCAAAGCGGGTGGTCTACCCCGGGCACGTTTGGCTCCCGACCTCCCACTGCTGCCCCCTGCTAACTCCCGACCATGCTAGCGACTTGCTGTCTCCACTAGAGATGAGCGAACTTCTGTTTTAAGTTCGGCGTCTAAAGTTCGGCTTCCGGTTAGCGGAGGATCCCGATATGGATTCCGAATTCCGTTGTGGTCCGTGGTAGCGGAATCAATAATGACCATTATTGATTCCGCTACCACGGACCACAACGGAATTCGGAATCCATATCGGGATCCTCCGCTAACCGGAAGCCGAACTTTAGACGCCGAACTTAAAACAGAAGTTCGCTCATCTCTAGTCTCCACTGCAAGTCCCGATGATGATGAAGCCCTTTTGTCACCCGGCTCCCAAGTGCAATCAGCTACATCATTATCATTGAGTACTATTTGCACATCACTGATGTCCTCCTCAACGGACTCTGGGTCAGGAACCTGACCGCTCGTAACACCAGTTCCCATGCCACTCTCCTCATCACTACTTGCCCGCCTAGCGGAGGAAGCGGCGGATGTCTCCTCCACATCTTGGTTGGCCAGTAGCTGCTGACTGTCCTCTAGTAGCTCGTACTTGTTGTATAGTGGAGCTGAGCCCACAGCATATAATACTTTTCTGGCTGAGGGAACAGAAAATGACAGAGGATGGTTCAGGACAGGTGGGTGCACAGGGCCCGGGCCATGACAACTAAGCTTCATGTCAGAGGAACCCTCTGACTCTTGCCTGGGGGTGTCTGATGTCACTTGGGAAGAAGTGGATGACCGAGTCAACCATTCGGCAACCGCTGGGTTGCTGGTGAAGACACGAACACTAGATGACACCGGGAGCTCAGGCCTCTCGCTGCGACCCCTTTTGCCAAGCCCCCTTACTCTGCTGCGACCTCTGCCTGCGCCAGAAACATTTAGGCCTCTGCCACTCTCCTGTGCAGGGCCTGGCTGACATACTGTTAGATCAAATAATTAAATAAATAAATAAAAAGGAAATTAAAACACCCCAAAGAAAATTCTCGCTTCACCACACAACGGCAAATACTTTTTTGTGCCACTAATACACTCCAAAAAGGGCTTTAGAACAGATAACTGCACCTCTGAACAGCAAATATATATTTTTATTTTCCACTAATACACGCCACATAGGTTTTAAAACATAACTGCGCTGCTGAACGGCAAATATATTTTTTTCTTTTTCCACTAATACATGCCATAAAAGGCTTTAAAATATATAACTGCACCGCTGAACGGCAAATATATATTTTCTTTTTCCACTAATACACGCCACAAAAGGCTTTAAAAAATAACTGCACCGCTGAATGGAAATTTTTTTTTTATTTTGCCACTAATACACACCACAAAAGGCTTTAGATCAGCTAACTGCACCACTGAACGGCAAATATATATTTTCTTCTTCCACTAATACACCCCGCAAAAGGCTTTAAAACATATAACTGCACCGCTGAACGGCAAATATATATTTTCTTTTTCCACTAATACACGCCACAAAAGGCTTTAAAACAGATAACTGCACCGCTGAACGGCAAATATATATATTGTTTCTTTTTCCACTAATACATGCAACAAAAAGCTTTAAAACATATAACTGCACCGCTGAACGGCAAATATAATTTTTATTTTCCACTAATATATGCCACAAAAGGCTTTAAAACATAACTGCACCGCTGAACTGCAAATATATATATATATTTTTTCCTCTAATACATGCCACAAAAGGCTTTAGAACAGATAATTGCAGCGCTGAACGGCAAATATATTTTTTGTTTTTCCACTAATACATGCCACAAAAGGCTTTAAAACATATAACTGCACTGCTGAATGGCAAATATAATTTTTATTTTGCCACTAATACACACCACAAAAGGCTTTAGAACAGATAACTGCACCGCTGAACGGCAAATATATATATTGTTTCTTTTTCCACTAATACATGCCACAAACGGCTTTAGAACAGATAACTGCACCGCTGAACGGCAAATATATATTTTATTTTCCACTAATATATGCCACAAAAGGCTTTAAAACATAACTGCACCGCTGAACTGCAAATATATATATATATTTTTTCCTCTAATACATGCCACAAAAGGCTTTAGAACAGATAATTGCAGCGCTGAACGGCAAATATATTTTTTGTTTTTCCACTAATACATGCCACAAAAGGCTTTAAAACATATAACTGCACTGCTGAATGGCAAATATAATTTTTAGTTTTCCACTAATACACGCCACAAAAGGCTTTAGAACAGATAACTGCATCGCTGAACAGCAAATATATATATTATTTTCCACTAATATATGCCACAAAAGGCTTTAAAACATAACTGCACCGCTAAACAGCAAATATATATATTTTTTCCACTAATACACGCCACAAAAGGCTTTACAACAGATAACTGCACCGCTGAACGGCAAATATATACATATTTTTTTCCACTAATATATGCCACAAAAGGCTTTAAAACATAACTGCACCGCTGAACGGCAAATATATATTTTCTTTTTCCTCTAATTCACGACAATAACGGCTTTAGAACATATAACTGCACCGCTGAACGGCAAATATATTTTACTTTTGCCACTAATACACAATATAAACAAAAAGTGCTGTAATTTTAACACTTCACCACACAAGGGCTAATAAGCCCTTTTTTCCCACTTATACAAGCTAAAAAAAATACCTTAGAACATATAACTGCACCACACAAGGGTAAATAATTGGTATAAATATTTCCTTGTAATAAACCCTGTTAATGCCTGTTTCAAACAGCACTTGCACCCTAATAAGAATGGTTTGCTGGAATTACAGAGCTGTATAATGGCAATTTGGATCCCCAGTCAGTGCAACAAGGTGTGATAGGATTGTTCTTATTACTAGTGATGAGCGGCAGGGGCAATATTCGAATTCGCGATATTTCACGAATATTTGGGCGAATATTCGCCATATATTCGAAAATTTGCGAATTCATGATCTCCAGGCATTATTTTCTTGATTGCGAAAATTCGCATAAAATTCGCATAAAATTTGCATAAAATTTGAATATTCGCAATTACAAATATATTTTGCGATATTCTAAATATTTACGAATTCTCGAAGTGCCGATATTCGCGATTAAAATTCGCAATTCGAATATTCGTGATCAACACTACTTATTACCCAGGATGTAACTTTCCCTACTGAACCCTCCCTATCCTTTCCCTACACCTTTAATAATCTTGCCCTGCACTTGTAAATTGTTTTTTTTTAGCATAATGAAGTTTTTTCTAACACTATCCCTAGCGCCTGCTGTCGTCTCTCCCTGCACTAAGTACACTGGTAAATGGCAGAATCTAAAATGGCTGCCTCTATTTATAGGGCTGTGACATCACAGGGCTGGCTGCTGATTGGCTGCATGAATGGCATTATGGGTGATCCCGCTTTCCCAGAGTTTCTTGCTCCATGTCCTCACACGTGCAGCAGCCATTTTAGGAAAAATGTGATTCGTTACCACGAAGCATGAGAGAATTCGGCTTTGATTCGCTCATCTCTACTTCTCTCCACAGGTTAGATTGGGGTCAAAGTTTTCATTTTAGGACCAGAGAACCCCTTTAAGCAGGATTAATAAATCTTTCCCTATCTGCTTATCATATTGGTTTCCAGAAAGGTGGTCTAAATCATAGTAAAAACGCTGGTCCTGTGTACAAGAGCATATAAATAAACAAAAAAAATAAAAATGATGGGACTTAGACCTACCAGAGGTAAAATTGTGGACATGATATATAGATGTCTACTCAAGTAATCTACATTCTCTAAAATTTCTATTGCCACTAATGCCCTCAGCTCGGGAAAGGGACATTTTAACACCTATGAAAAGTTGAAGAGTTGGAAATTCTCTCATTTATTACAATATTGAGATTATTTAGTAATCCTTCAAACCTAAAGTGTAAAGGCTGTGAAACTCTAGTTATTTATTTCATAGTCGTGCCACACATGACACGGGCGCACACCCAGAGCAGAGGTTTCAAGAACAGAATATTGACTCCTTTATTTTCAACTGCTAATTTGATGGTATTGCATATAATAAATGTCCACTCTTAAGCTTACTTGTCTGAAACCTATTGAGTTCATACTATCTTACCAAACTTAAACACATGTGAAGTAATAGAAGCTGACAGTAGATGATTGAAATCACTGTATGACGTCACAACAGCTTACCTCCCAGAAACACAGTAGTGATGAGTGGCAGGGGCTATATTCGAATTTGCAATATTTCACGAATATTTTGTAGAATATTCGTCATATATTCGCGAATTTCAAGAATTTGAGATTATTTTATTGAATGCAAAAAATCTGCAATGTAAAAAATCGCGTAATGCGAATTCGTAACGTGAAAAACAGGTGTGATCCACTTTGGCTACATTATTCAAGCTGCTAGAAGTTTCCTGAGACTGGAGAAAATGGTTGGCACGGCAGAACATTACAATAGCTTTATATGCAGATAGAGTCAAGTGCTCCAATATATTCACGATTGCGCTAATCGCCAGTGATTAGAATATTTTTTTGCACTACGTGCAACTTCACATTTTAGCAAGTCTGACTACAGATTACTGATTGGTGCTCTAAATATTGTTGTGAACTTGACATTGCTTTCTTCTCATTGGCCCTCAAGCAAGAAGCAGAGAGGAATCATGTGTTCAGAAGGAAAAAAATGCAGAATATTCGATATAATGAATATATAGCACTATACTCGAAATATTCGCAAATTCTCGAAGTGGCGATATTCGCGATAAAAATTTGCTATTCTAATATTCGTGCTCAACACTAAAACACAGTTGGGATTTCTCAGTAACTTAACTGACTAAAAGCCACTTGTGATGTTGCAATAGCTTACCTACTTGAAACCTACTTATGATTCCACAGTGTTTTACCCTACATGTGATATCACAGAATCTAACAGCAATTCACTTGGCTGAAACATACTTGTGATGTCATAACAGAACACACTTGTGATGTCACAAAATCCGACAGCCACTGACTTGACTGAAACCCACTTATGATGTCATAACAGAAGACACTTGTGATGTAACATAATCTGATAGCAACTCATTTGGCTGAAACCAACTTGTGATGTCACAGAATCTGACAGCCACCCACCTCGACTTAAATCCACTAGTGATGTCATAACAGAACACATTTGTGATGTCATGGAATCTGACAGCAACTCATTTAGCTGAAACCAACTTGTGATGTCACAACAGTTTATCTCACAGAAATATAGTTATTATGTCTTAAAAGCTTACTCCACTATAACCCACTATATTCTAATTCCCAATACCTTACTTGATTGCAACAGTTGTCGTATCATAGTAGGTACAGATGCAGCAGCACTCTCGCCATGTTGCACTATTAATTTGCGTACTATTCCATTATAATTAGAGATGAGCAAATTGACTTGAATCGCAAGTGCCCCTTTTGTCTGGAAAACACTTTCTCTCTCACTTTTTGGAAAATTTGTGTCAAATTCCTAAGGCCTCCTGCACACGACCGTATGGCTTTTTCAGTGTTTTTCACGGATCCGTTGTTCCGTTTTTTGTTTCCGTTGTGTTTCTGTTTCCATTCCATTTTTCCGTATGGCAAATACAGTATACAGTAATTACATAGAAAAAATTTGGCAGGGGATAAAATTTTCAATAGATGGTTTCCGCAAAAACGGAACGGATACAGAAGACATACGGAGTACATTCTGTATGTGTTCCATTTTTTGGGCGGACCAATTGACTTGAATGGAGCCAAGGAACGTGATTTGCGGGCAATAATAGGACATGTTCTATCTTTCAACGGAACGGAAAAACCGAAATACGGAAACAGAATGCATACGGAGTATATTCAGTTTTTTTCGCGGAACCATTGAAATGAATGGTTCCATATACGGACCGTATACGGAACGCAAAAAACGGGCCGTTAAAAGAAAAAAAAAACGGTCGTGTGCAAGAGGCCTAAATTTTATATTTGACTTGCTCAACTCAAATTACAATATAATTAGAACAGCATGCTATGTTAACCCTTTCATGACCAAGGGTCATTGATACCCCAGTGTCCATGTCAAAATTTGCAAATTTGACATGTGTCCCTTTATGTGGTAATAACTTTGGAACGCTTTTACTTATCCAAGCCATTCTGAGATTGTTTTCTCATGAGACATTGTACTTCATGATAGTCATACATTTGAGTCAATATATTTCACCTTTATTTATGAAAAAATCCCAAATTTACCCCAAAAAATAAAAAAAATCACAATTTTCAAAATTTCAATTTCTCTACTTTTAAAACAAAAAAGTGATACCTCATAAAATATTTATTACTTTACATTTCCCATATGTCTACTTCATATTGGCATAATTTTGTAAATGTCAATTTATTTTTTGGGGACGTTAGAAAGCTTAGAATTTTAGAAGCAATTCTTAAAATGTTTAAGAAAATTTCCAAAACCCACTTTTAAAGGACCAGTTCAGGTCTGAAGTCACTTTGTGAGGCTTACATAGTGGAAACAACCCATAAATGACCCCATTGTAGAAACTACATCCCTCAAGTTACTCAAAACTGATTTTACAAACTTTATTAACCCTTTAGGTTAAACAAGAATTAAAGGAAAATGGAGATGAAATTTCTAAATTTCTAAATTTTTGGGCAGATTTTCCATTTTTATCCATTTTTTTCTTTAACACATCGAGGGTTAACAGCCAAACAAAACTCAATATTTATTACCCTGATTCTGCGGTTTACATAAACCCCCCACATGTGGTCATAAACCGATATAAGGTCAAACTGCAGGGCGCAGAAAGTAAGGACTGCTATATGGTTTTTGGAAGGCAGATTTTGCTGGACTGGTTTTTAGACACTTTAGGCATCTGAGGAGTTACAGCAGAGTGTCAGCATACAGCTGACACTCGTTGATGATGGCGACAGCTCAGGAATGGAACCACTGCCATGAAATACAGAAGGGGGACCGCATCAGGGGCAGGGGGCACAAATGGGGGCAGGGCTGGAAAGGAGGGGGTATGGCCAGCATGGAGGGGGCACAGATGGGGGCAGGCGAATAGGTTGAAGACAGGGGAGTTGGGGGGGAAATTGATGGACAGATAGATGCAAGGGGCAAAGATGGGGCCCACAGATTGGGGGCACGGAGCACACACTACCTGATTTCAGGCTCTGATCTGCAGAATGCATATAAGAGCCTGAAACAGGCACTTTTGCACTGCCACGATCCGATAGGTTAGTCTGCACAGACTATCCAATCGGGTCGATCTCTGGCAAGGGACCACTCTGATTGGTCCCTTGCCGGCATTACTGCACTGTATGCTGTCTGTGACAGCAGGAATGCAGGGACAGAAGCTTTAATCCAAGCGTTTTGCAGCGCTTGGATTAAAGAGCTGTCATGACGTCTATGCACGTGCTAGCTGCACAGGGTATATGCAGATAGCACGTATATAGCCGTAGCGCAGTCGTGAAGGGGTTAATTCCATAGTGCACCATTGGTCATGATAACGGCTGCTGCATCTGTACCTGACAGAAACACAGTAATGTCACAGCAGCTTAACTGACTGAAACCCACTGGTGATCTCACAAAAGTTTCTGAGCAGAACATCGGTCAGGGTCCAGTGACTGCATTTTATGCATGCCAATGTGTAGACTTCCACTTACTCAAGAGAGATTACCACATTTGCTCACCGGCACATTCCTTGCAACACAGTTTTACCTGATGAAAAGTCCTCTTCTAAGTGTATTGTTTTTATGTCTTTTCTATAGTGTCTTCTGTGTATTCCTTCTGTGCTTGACCTTTGTATAATAAGTTGTGACTTGACCATTGGCGTGTTACAGCATATACACCTTGGATTTAAAGATTTCTCTGATCTCACAGATCTTCTGGAAAACATTTTTCACCTTCAATATCTTCACAGACACTATGACAGGTCTAATGCCTTCTGAAGATTTCTATCTGTTATTGCTTGTTGATTCAATTCATGTTTGACCATTTTATTTATTTCTTTGTTTTGAATTCTCTTGTTTTATTTAATTTATCTTTGAAGAAATGCATGGGTTCTACAGTTCCACATCAATTAGGTATAGTATCTGGCATCAGTTTAGATTTGTGTTTTTACTTTATTTATTTCTGTATTTCCTTTTGCTTTTTTTCACAACAATAAAATCTGTGCATACGATGTGAGCCAGTAAGGCTCACAATATCATTTCTCATAGACACGCTTTAGGAAAAATCTCACATATAGTGTTGAGCAAATCGAAGTATCCAAAGTAGACTTTGATTGGAATTTCAGGGAACATTTTGTTTAGCTGCAAAGTCGAATTTCCTTGTACTTCGTGGTAACAAATCAATTTTTCCTGAAATGGCAGTAAAAATAAAAATATTCTTATTATCCAGTTGACCATGAAAAGGCTGCCACAGCCATCTTGCTTGAAGATCCCACGCGAAATTCCATGCGCGGTGACGTATGATGTCACCACGCCGGCCAACAGCCCTTCTAAATGGTCTAAAATAACAAAAAATTTCAATACTGACACCTTTTGTCCCCTGCATTGGGAACATCACTGCTGTACCCAGCTGCTGTTTGTTTTCCTGGATGCCGCAGTGATGTTCAGTGCATACAGGTCAGCACTGCAGCCAATCACAGGCCTAAGCAGTGGCATTCCATGTACTGTTGAGGCCAGCGACTGGCTGCACAGTGCCCTGTGTGCATAGAACCTCACCACTGAAGCCAGGAAGATGATGTCACCTTCGAGGAGGGTGAGTATCAATTATTTTGCTATGTTTGGCCATTTACAGAGGCAGTATTAATTATTAACCCTTTTCCAAAAAAGTAAGAAAAGTTTTAATAAAAATATATATATATACACTCACCTAAAGAATTATTAGGAACACCATACTAATACGGTGTTGGACCCCCTTTTGCCTTCAGAACTGCCTTAATTCTACGTGGCATTGATTCCACAAGGTGCTGATAGCATTCTTTAGAAATGTTGGCCCATATTGATAGGAAAGCATCTTGCAGTTGATGGAGATTTGAGGGATGCACATCCAGGGCACGAAGCTCCCGTTCCACCACATCCCAAAGATGCTCTATTGGGTTGAGATCTGGTGACTGTGGGGGCCATTTTAGTACAGTGACCTCATTGTCATGTTCAAGAAACCAATTTGAAATGATTCGAGCTTTGTGATATGGTGCATTATCCTGCTGGAAGTAGCCATCAGAGGATGGGTACATGGTGGTCATGAAGGGATGGATATGGTCAGAAACAATGCTCAGGTAGCCTGTGGCATTTAAACGATGCCCAATTGGCACTAAGGGGCCTAAGTGTGCCCAGAAAACATCCCCCACACCATTACACCACCACCAGCCTGCACAGTGGTAACAGGGCATAAAGGATACATGTTCTCATTCTGTTTACGCCAAATTCGGACTCTACCATTTGAATGTCTCAACAGAAATCGAGACTCATCAGACCAGGCAACATTTTTCCAGTCTTCAACAGTCCAATTTTGGTGAGCTCGTGCAAATTGTAGCCTCTTTTTCCTATTTGTAGTGGAGATGAGTGGTACCCGGTGGGGTCTTCTGCTGTTGTAGCCCATCCGCCTCAAGGTTGTGCGTGTTGTGGCTTCACAAATGCTTTGCTGCATACCTCGGTTGTAACGAGTGGTTATTTCAGTCAACGTTGCTCTTCTATCAGCTTGAATCAGTCGGCCTTTTCTCCTCTGACCTCTAGCATCCACAAGGCATTTTTGCCCACAGGACTGCCGCATGTTTTTCCCTTTTCACACCATTCTTTGTAAACCCTAGAAATGGTTGTGCGTGAAAATCCCAGTAACTGAGCAGATTGTGAAATACTCAGACCGGCCCGTCTGGCACCAACAACCATGCCACGCTCAAAATTGCTTAAATCGCCTTTCTTTCCCATTCTGACATTCAGTTTGGAGTTCAGGAGATTGTCTTGACCAGGACCACCCCCCTAAATGCATTGAAGCAACTGCCATGTGATTGGTTGACTAGATAATTGCATTAATGAGAAATAGAACAGGTGTTCCTAATAATTCTTTAGGTGAGTGTATACAGTACAGACCAAAAGTTTGGACACACCTTCTCATTCAAAGAGTTTTCTTTATTTTCATATCTATGAAGGCATCAAAACTATGAATTAACACATGTGGAATTATATACATAACAAACAAGTGTGAAACAACTGAAAATATGTCATATTCTAGGTTCTTCAAAGTAGCCACCTTTTGCTTTGATTACTGCTTTGCACACTCTTGGCATTCTCTTGATGAGCTTCAAGAGGTAGTCCCCTGAAATGGTCTTCCAACAGTCTTGAAGGAGTTCCCAGAGATGCTTAGCACTTGTTGGCCCTTTTGCCTTCACTCTGCGGTCCAGCTCACCCCAAACCATCTCGATTGGGTTCAGGTCCGGTGACTGTGGAGGCCAGGTCATCTGGCGCAGCACCCCATCACTCTCCTTCATGGTCAAATAACCCTTACTTTCAAAGTTTTCCCAATTTTTCGGCTGACTGACTGACCTTCATTTCTTAAAGTAATGATGGCCACTCGTTTTTCTTTACTTAGCTGCTTTTTTCTTGCCATAATACAAATTCTAACAGTCTATTCAGTAGGACTGTCAGCTGTGTATCCACCTGACTTCTTCTCAACGCCACTGATGGTCCCAACCCCATTTATAAGGCAAGAAATCCCACTTATTAAACCTGACAGGGCACACCTATGAAGTGAAAACCATTTCAGGGGACTACCTCTTGAAGCTCATCAAGAGACTGCCAAGAGTGTGCAAAGCAGTAATCAAAGCAAAAGGTGGCTACTTTGAAGAACATAGAATATGACATATTTTCAGTTGTTTCACACTTGTTTGTTATGTATATAATTCCACATGTGTTAATTCATAGTTTTGATGCCTTCAGTGTGAATCTACAATTTTCATAGTCATGAAAATAAAGAAAACTCTTTGAATGAGAAGGTGTGTTCAAACTTTTGGTCTGTACTGTATATATAAAAATTCAAATAATCTACTATTCCCCATAATAAAAATAAGCAATAACAAATTAAGATAATTTAAACAGCTACATCCCAAAACCCACAAACTACTAAAATCGAAATGTATTTATCCCGTACGGTGAATGCCCTAATGTAAAAAAAAATCAAAATGGCTAATTCGCTATTTTGTTCATCGTCACTTCCCAAAATGGTATCTGATAGGAATCTCTGACTGATAGGAATCTCTGAGTCCCACTTGGTACCCCTGGCACCAAACTTCTAGTATCGGCTTGGTTTGAGTCCTTTCTGACGTCAGGAGAGCGCTTCACTCAGTAAGTAACGAAAGACACAACAGTGATGTACTGAATGAACACTCTGAGGTTTATTTTTAATGCACACAGGTTATATAGAGGGGGCTTTACCCTCTTTATTAGCATATCATCGTATGTTATGTATTTAACCTATCATATTAACACGTTTCATTCTACGCTCAGAGAAATAGAAACAAAAACGGAACTTCCATATTAGGAATATTGTCCGGGAGTAGTGCCAAAGAGATAAGTTTCAGGGTTACAGAGAATAGAAACCTTACAGTATATTAGTGTCACAGCAATCAGAGTTAGTACCTAACATAGAAACAAAACTTCAGCAAAAAGCAGAATTCATTTTGACATAATAAAGAACATGGATTCCTTTCAAATCCCCTCTTAAGAACCTTTAGTGGATCACACTACATGGTTCTTTCCTTCCTTGTCCTTTTTCTCTCTATACGATATTAGGTAATTCTTATACCCATCTGGGCTTCGATCCTCCTGGGGTACAGTAGTCTGATATAATGACATATTAGAGAGCCCTTTTTCTAGCATTCGTCTCACACAGGGAATAACACATAATGCTACTACACCTATTACTACAATTACTATTAGTATGACAATCCCTAGTTGCATGAGACCTTGTTTCCAATTTGTGAACCACCCAAAGTATTGATCCCATGGATCATTTATACCTGAGTTCTTTTCCAGTTCTACTGACAGATCTTCAAGCTTTTTTTTTTATAGCTATTGTGACCTTACCAGTGGGGCCAGTATTATTTGGTATGTATGTGCAGCGGGAGGTTGGATCAGTCAATACTCGGCACACTCCGCCCTTCTCTGCAAGAATCATATCTAACACCATTTGATTCTAGAATGTCATGATTGAGTCTGCTTGTAGTTCTTCTGCTACCCCTAGAAATGCATCTCTGGTATAGTTTACAAACCTTTGCTGATTGTAGTATATGTCATTTATCCAATCCACATTTTTATTCACAGTAATGATGGGAAATATTGATTCAAATCCGGCGGCTACTTGATCTCTAGCTTTGAACTCATCTGGGACCCCTCTTGGAACACCTATTGCATCTATATACACATGGGGGTCAAAAACTTGAAAGGGGGCTGCTTCTTTTGTTTCTCTTTAGCACCCCTTTGTCTGTAATATCTGATTCAGTAAAAATGTGCATGTTCATTATAGCTTTGGCAAGCGCACATTCACCTTTCCAGGCACCTTCCAATCTGGATCTTATTTTTCCATCTCCACAGATCCAGTACACATCTCCTATGGAGTACACTTGGTTCTGAGTGAGGCATATGTTCAGATTGCTGTATTTGTGACAATAACCTTTGGTGAAATTCTGTACATTCCTCCCATGTGTACTCCCCTTGTAACATGTGTAGTTACCTGGATATACCTGGATGCCTGCCCCTGGGCGAGGATTTTTTAACAAAAGAGGGTATTTTGATTTCCATTCTGTACATCCACTGTGGTTATAAGACATATTAACAAAGAGTCAAAAAACATTCTTCAACACTTTCTGGTAACACTAGGGGTACGGTACCTAGGTGTGGCTTGGCAGCACCGCATATGTAACAGTTACTTTTATTCACAGAGGCTGCACTATACTTCATCCACTTCAGCCACAAATTAACATCAGAAAAACCCGTCCCCATGGCCAAAGTATCCTCATATGTGGGATTAGATATGGCCCTTAGGTTTTTTAAAGAAACTATATGTGGGGCTAGTGGGTTTTTTTGGGGACACCTGTGATGGGTTGGTATTCCTTAGACTTATACATATCTCTAAGTTTGAACATTTGTGTTACCTGAGAAGTCTCAGCTCCCCACATTTTATGGAAGTACCATCCCAATACATAATCTCCTTCATCATATTTACCAGGGTTGTCTATTGTCAATACAATCTTCATTTTCGCTGACCTTTTTTTTTTTTTTAATAATTCAATGAGGAGGTGTCCACATAACACGTCCCTCTCTCAAGGAGTGTCATTCTAGTCAAAAGGGACTTAGAATTTTTATCCCTCCTTTTGAGGGCGCTTTCTGGTTTATATCCCCATTCTGTCCCTGTATTCCATCCCACTGATCCCCAGTATCCACAACCTTTTCCCCAGTATGAGTCTGTTACACATATATAGGCCTGTCCTTCTACATAGTCGTTGGAACAATAGTTATAATATGAACATGTTTTCAAGATATCACAAAGACAAAAGGTGTAGTTGGCTACGTGAGTGTTAGATGAATTATACCAAAAAGTGATGACGCCGCCCTTGCTAGTTGCGGCTACTTCTCCCTTACTACTAATTGGTAAAATCAACAAGATTATTGAAGCAATCTTAGTCAGTACATTCAACCATTTTCCAGAAAGGAGTGAGTAGCTCATCATGTTGGAGGTCAGGGCTGTCTGCCCCCGTTAGTACCTCTTGTCCTTCTTCAAGGCCAAGGCTGTCTGCCTCCGTTCCTGCCTCCTCTCTTGTTCTCACAAGCTTCACTCGGGTGGCGTGGATCCAAGTTGGAGACTGTTCAGTCAGCACGGCTGTTCTGGTTACTGCGACCATGGTAGTGGGTGGGCCATATGCGAAGTCACCTTGGGATTTTCCTTTCTTCAGTGTTTTGATCACTACCTCATCCCCCACCCTGTATGGGTGGGTGGGTTCCTGTGGAAGAGAGGGAGACTTACAAGCAACTTTTTCCTCAGTTTTATTAAGAACCTGTATCAATTTGGTGACATATTCTTCCCTTATTAAATCAAGATCACCTTCCTGCACTATCATTGGGCGTCTTGCCCAGGGGGTGGGGAAAGGCCTTCCCATGAGTATCTGTAAGGATTCTCAATACTGTTATATCCTACCCCCTCTTTGCAGACTAATCCTGTCTTAGGATTTTTCTGCAATACTGGATAACACCAGTCTTGCTGTTCCTGTTCAGTGGAATATCTTTGAAGATCGGTAAGCATTTGTGACATCTCAGGGGTTGGAGGTGCCAAACATGGCATCTCCCAATGGTTACATGGACCTGTGGGGTTGCATTTGGCCACTCGTTTCGCCACCTTATCTGCCAGCGCATTGCCCTGTGAGACATGATCCTTACCATCTGCTGCCGTGAATCCTCTCCTCAAATCATACCATGGTCCCACACTACCCCATGTGCGTACCTACTATCAGTATAAATGGTGACAGATCTATCAGTATGTAGAATACATGCTCTAGTGAGTGCAATGAGCTCAGCTGCCTGCTGTGTTGAGTGCGGATGTCCTTGAATAGGCCTACAACATCATGAGTGGTGTGCAAAATGGTGTAACGTCACATTGTAAAAAGGAGTTGCCAACTCTACCATCATAGCACAGGCTGCAAGAGAACACAGACATGCCGGCATCCCTTGAACAGGGGTGGGCATTACCTTTGAGAAAAAATACAAAAGGACGCAACTTGCCTCCGTGTTCTTGTGTCAGTACACCCGCCATGGTTTTACAATTTTGTCGTGCAAACATGTGGAAGTTTGTAGTCAGGGAGGTCCAATCCTGGACTTGACATTAATGAACATTTCAGATAATCAAATGCATTGTACATTTCTGAAAACCATCTTATTAAATCAGGTTTGTCCTGCAGTGTTGCCTGTCTCAAGATATTATCATGGTAGGAACAGTCTGGGATCCATTGTCTGCAGTAGTTTATCATTCCAAGGAAGGATAGCATTTCCTTCTTGGAGTGCGGGGTGACCAATCCCGCTACAGACTGAACTCTCCCTGGACTGATCCTCCTTTCCCCCTTTTTCAGGACAAACCCCAAGTATTCGACTTGCTGTTTACACCATTGCATTTTCCCTAATGACACTTTGTGTCCACATTCAAACAACCATTGTAACAGTGATATACCATCCTCAATGTTGGCCTCCACTGACATACTGCACAACAGTAAATCATCCACGTATTGCAACAACACGGAACCTTGGGGGGGTGCCATGGTTTTAACGTGGCTTGGAGGACTATGCTGTACACTACAGGTGAATCAGCACATCCCTAGGGCATTTCTGCCCCAGGTCAGTTGACATCTGTCAAAGGAAAAAGCAAAAATTAGTCTGGTCTTCTTGTCAACTGGGATAGAAAAGAATGCATTTTTCAGATCTATCACACTGAACCAAACAGCGTCTGCTGGAATGGCAGATAGTAATTGAGTGATGTCAGGTACAACAGGGGCTATAGGCACAATGATGTTGTTGATGGCCCTTAAATCCTGTACAAAGCGGGCAGCACCATCTGCCTTTGTCACTGGATTCACGGGCGTGCTGTAGGGTGAAATCACCTCTTCCAGGATTCCCTTTTGTAGGAATTCTTTTATCATTGGCCTAAGTCCATTGAGTTTCTCTTTTGGCAGTAGGTATTGTTTCTGGAACACTGAAATGACACCTGGTTTTTTCAGTAGCTTTGTAAGGTGTGCAATCTATGAATCCTGTGTCATATTCATTTGAAGACCATAATGCAGGGTTAATGTTGTTAAGTTCTGGGTGGTTCTGTATGTTTGCAAGAATCAGTGGCACTGGTGTAGAGACTGGAATGAGATCTGAGTGTACTCTTAGGCCCTGATTTTTGGCTGACACTTGTAAGTCAAGCTTAATGAACAAATCTTTACTTAACACATTTGAGGTTGCACTGCTATCTACCATGAATCCTACTCTGAGTCATCTAAGTCCACCCCTTTTAGTCGGACGCTGTGGTCCACCTTCTGTCCGTGAGAACAGAGCTCTGATGTGAAGCACAACACTTAACATGTAACACATAACTTCAAACATTGAAACAAACAGATCTGACAATACAGACATAAACGCACAAAAGGCCCATAAAAACTTTTCATTGACTTCAATAAAAAAAAAAATTTTTTTACAGCTTGATCAATGCTGTTGGCACCAATAAAAACCAAAAACTTCCAAGAAAAATAAAATAAAATTCTCAATGCGCATATTATATGAAAACAAATATCGTACTCCATACACATTCATATACATTTCATGTACTCATCTTCACAAAACAGCTCATAACCACACTCTCCTAAAGCATCCAACTGAATTGCACACACAGCTCTCCTAAAGCATCCATTAGGGCTCTTTCACACTTTCAACTCCACTACAACTCAGAGCCACACCCATTCACATTCCACTGAATCATTTGTCTTCCAACCTAATCACACAATTGTCTTTGTTTCATCCCAAAACTTGCAGCACAAACACAGCTTTCCGGGAAACACCACACACAGAATTGCTGATGGTCTGTCGCTGTAAGACAATATACATGTTATATATCATACAGTCATTTTGTTAAACCCAAATCATTTTATATGTCAGGTGGTCTTAGTTAATGTTGTACATATATAATAATTCTTGTTAAAAGCTGGATTCTCACATTACACTGCTGGGGAAAGAAAATTATTGAACAATTTTTGTCTTCTATAATAATATTACACATATAACATCACTTACTCTGCAGGATTCTCTACTCCTTTGTATCATGTAATCCATATCCTAGGACGGGTCATGGTCAAAATGTGGCCATGCTTCTTTGTCTCCCAGACAAAGACCCTTTATCATGTCCATGTGGTACGGGCTATTATCGCCGTCCCTGGGAAAAAGGGGCTAGCAGCTTGCATGAACTCAGTCCATCCAGCTAAGTTATCCACCCATGGGTTAAATAGGAAGTAATTTGTGGGACTACACCGTGCAACATAAACTTTGCATGTTTCTCCCGTCTCAGGTTTGGGATGATTTGTTTTAGACCCTTGTGACCCCATTCCGTCTGATATTTTAATGATGCTACTTTCCTAGGACTGGCTGTACTGAAGCGTTAAGGATTCGACAAATTAATGCTGTCAACTAGGCAAAGGACTCAGGTCTGATCAGAAAATATCAGAGTGTCTCATCAAACATATAATTTGTTGCTTTGGTCTGCCGCTTGTGTTCACCTATCTGCGGGTTAATGGATTGCTCCCAGCCGGGGGTGGGGCGTATTGCAGACCTCCGCAACACAGTAAAACAACAATGCAATGTCCTTAAAACTCTATGCAAATAGTGAACTTCAGTCCGTACACTTACCACCCGGACATCAGTATCCTTATCTCAACTCTAATAATCTTATACTTTAAAACAACGTTAAAAGAGTCAAACCAAGCTCCATCCTTGTCTCCCTGAGACAATATTATGTAGTGCGCACTATATTTTCTCTGAGTGATCCTCACGGCGGACTCCCGGAGTCCCCGGGTCACTCCCCCAGACTCCCGGAGTCTGTACCCTGTATCCCTGATACAGTAATTATACTAGAAGTTGTAGGTTCTACTTACTAGATCGAGACGTGGTTCTCGGATCGGCTAGAGGACAATAACAGATGCCTTCCTTACCGAACACGAGGAAAACCTTCCCGATCCCGGAAACGAGCCCCCAACTGATAGGAATCTCTGACTGATAGGAATCTCTGAGTCCCACTTGGTACCCCTGGCACCAAACTTCTAGTATCGGCTTGGTTTGAGTCCTTTCTGACGTCAGGAGAGCGCTTCACTCAGTAAGTAACGAAAGACACAACAGTGATGTACTGAATGAACACTCTGAGGTTTATTTTTAATGCACACAGGTTATATAGAGGGGGCTTTACCCTCTTTATTAGCATATCATCGTATGTTATGTATTTAACCTATCATATTAACACGTTTCATTCTACGCTCAGAGAAATAGAAACAAAAACGGAACTTCCATATTAGGAATATTGTCCGGGAGTAGTGCCAAAGAGATAAGTTTCAGGGTTACAGAGAATAGAAACCTTACAGTATATTAGTGTCACAGCAATCAGAGTTAGTACCTAACATAGAAACAAAACTTCAGCAAAAAGCAGAATTCATTTTGACATAATAAAGAACATGGATTCCTTTCAGTATCAATAAAAACAAGAGATTGCTCCATGCAAAAAAATAGCCTTCACACAGCTCTGTAAACTCTGTAAAAATTTATGGAGGCCAGAATATGGCAATACATAGAAACATAGAAACATAGAATGTGTTGGCAGATAAGAACCATTTGGCCCATCTAGTCTGCCCAATATATCTGAATCCTATGAATAGTCCCTGGCCCTATCTTATATGAAGGATGGCCTTATGCCTATCCCATGCATGCTTAAACTCCTTCACTGTATTTGCAGCTACTACTTCTGCAGGAAGGCTATTCCATGCATCCACTACTCTCTCAGTAAAGTAATACTTCCTTATATTACTTTTAAACCTTTGCCCCTCTAATTTAAAACTGTGTCCTCTTGTGGTAGTTTTTCTTCTTTTTAAATATGCTCTCCTCCTTTACCGAGTTGATTCCCTTTATGTATTTAAAAGTTTCTATCATATCCCCTCTGTCTCTTCTTTCTTCCAAGCTATACATATTAAGGTCCTTTAACCTTTCCTGGTAAGTTTTATCCTGCAATCCATGTACTAGTTTAGTACAATTTTCTTTTATACAAAGAAAATAAGTGCATTTTTTCCAGTTTTTATTTTTGTCTGCGTTAAAATACAAGAAAAACGAAATAAATGTGATATCGCTGTAATCGTACTAACCCGGAGAATGAAAGGAACTGGTCAGTTTTACCACATAGGAAATGATGTAAAAACAAAACTTATAAAACTGGGGCAGAATTGTGTTTTTTTCTTTTTTTTACCTTTAACTTACATGGAATTTTTTTAAGCTACCTACAACATTACATGCAATATAAAATGATGCTATTAGAAAGTACAACTTGTCTTGCAAAAAACAAGCCCTCACATAGCTATTTAAATGCAAAAATAAAAAAATTGTAACTCCAGGAATGCAGGGAGTGAAAAACAAAAATACAAAAACTTTAAATTGTCCTGTCAGGAAGGGGTTAAGAGTTATCATTGATATATAGAGATAAACAATATTTGATCAATCCATAAGGGGTGAGGAAGGATTTTTTATGTCTCCTAAATCCCGGCTTTTTATCAGTTGCCCAGGAACTTATGTAACACTTATGCATGGTATATCTTTTCATATTGTTGACAACTGAAGGCCATTTGAATTGCTCAGTTATATATATTGATATTGTTTACATTTGATCTCTTTATTTTTTAATACATTTTGCATTAATAAATGTAAAGTTAGTGCATGTTTTCCTTATGCTCTCCATATGGTAGCCATCAGACAACATATGGTTCCCATGTGTTATTTAGTCACTTTAATGTATATTCATACGGATGAAGGATGCTAATCTACACAATTAAAGGGAGCTAAATAAAACCATACAACTTGCTGCAAATATTTACTATCAATCACATTCTTGAAGTTCTTCAATTTGACTTGCAAAATATTGAGTCATAAATATTTTGTCTCTGTCTTATTTGCACAAAAAGTGCCATGATTGACAAGAGAATATCTTGAGTGAGATTAGGAAGTGCTACCTAAGGGATTTTTTTTCCGCTGTCATCAGAAATGGCATTTTTAAAACATTTATCTCAGAAGCTGACATTAAGCAAATAATGGGAATGCAGCCTGATTTCTCTGATTCAATGACATCTTCCTCTGCTTTCTTCTTGACATAAGAGACAAGTTCAGATTATTTCATAGAAATAATGGAACAGAAACAAAAATGACACTACACATGCCCAGTGACAGCTGTCAACTTAGAAAAGAGCAGATTGTATGACTTGTTGTGCTAGTTTGAAAAAGTAAAAAAAAAATACAGATTACAGGAAGAGCAAGAAAATGTTTTGGTAAGGCCTCATGCACACAACCGTTTTTTTTTGCGGTCCGCAAAAACGGGTTCAGTAGTTCCGTGATCTGTTTTTTCTTCCGTGGGTCTTTCTTGATTTTTGGAGACATGAAGGAAAGTAAAAAAAAAAGTCGTTTTGGTGTCCACCTGGCCGTGCAGAGCCAAACGATTTCGTCCTGAATTACAATGCAAGTCAATGGGGACGGATCTGTTTGACATTGACACAATATGGTGCAATTGCAAACGGATATGTCCCCCATTGACTTTCAATGTAAAGTCATGAGTTCCTATTATACCATCGGATCGGAGTTTTCTCCAATCCGATGGTATATTTTAACTTGAAGCATCCCCATCACCATGGGAACGCCTCTATGTTAAAATATACCATCGATTTGAGTTATATTGTGAAAACTCAGATCCGACAGTATATTCTAACACAGAGGCGTTCCCATAGTGATGGGGACGCTTCAAGTTAGAATATACTAAGAACTGTGTACATGACTGCCTCCTGCTGCCTGGCAGCACCCGATCTCTTACAGGGGGCTGTGCGGCACATTGCTTATAGCATAGACCTGTCACTTACCAGTAGGAGGAGCTCCCGGCCGGTTTACAGACAGTGCAGGTAAGTATAATGCTTCTAAAATTGCTAAGTAACCATGGCAGCCAGGACTGCAGTAGCATCCTGGTTGCCATGGTTTACCGATCGGAGTCCCAGCGATTAAACTGGGACTCCGATCGGAACTCTCTGCTGCCACCAATGATGGGGGGATTTTAATTAGGAGGGGGGGAGAGGGGAGGCCGCACTGGCCACCAATGAATTAAATACTGGGGAGGGAGGGGGGCCGCACTGGCCACCAATGAATTAAATACTGGGGAGGGAGGGAGGGGGGCCGCACTGGCCACCAATGAATTAAATACAGGGGAGGGAGGGGGGCTGCGCTGGCCACCAATGAATTAAATACAGGGGAGGGAGGGAGGGGGGGCTGCACTGGCCACCAATGAATTTAAAACTGGGGAGGGAGGGGGGTCTGCCCCCTCCTGCCTGGCAGCACCTGATCTCTTACAGGGGGCTATGATACGCACAATTAACCCCTCAGGTGAGGCACCTGAGGGGTTAATTGTTCTGATCACAGCCCCCTGTAAGAGATCGGGTGCTGCCAGGCAGCAGGGGGCAGTCATGTACACAGTTCGTAGTATATTCTAACTTGAAGCATCCCCGAAGTGAAAACTCAGATCTGAAAAAGCTTTTATGCAGACGGATCTGCGGATCCGTCTGTGTGAAAGTAGCCACGGACACGGATCACGGACGCGGATGACAATCTTGTGTGCATCCGTGTTTATTCACGGACCCATTGACTTGAATGGGTCCGTGAATCGTTGTCCGTCAAAAAAATAGGACTGGTCCTATTTTTTTGACGGACAGGAAACACGAAGTTCCAGGCTATGAGCTGTGCGCTACGATTGGCCAGCGCTGCAGCAAGGGACAACCCTAATACAAAAACTCTGCCCAGTACAACAGAGGGAGCTACAGACACCGGAGCCTATACCGGGCGAACGGAGCGGCGTCCAGACATACCAGTAAGTGCAGGGCGACCCCTGGGCGCCGCTCTGCCCACTGATATAGTTAGTTTTTAGTTTTTAAACTAGTAAAAGGTCCTCTTTAAAAAATACTTGAAAAGTTAAAGGAGTATTGTGATCTCAGCAAATAAATGCCATTGTTACCAATGTACTTTTTCTTTCAACCCCTTAAGGACTCAGCCCTATTTCACCTTAAGGACTTGGCCATTTTTTGCAAATCTGACCAGTGTCACTTTAAGTGCTCATAACTTTAAAACGTATTGACTTATCCAGGCCGTTCTGAGATTGTTTTTTCATCACATATTGTACTTCATGACACTGCTAAAATTGGGTCAAAAAAGTAAATTTTTTTGCATAAAAAAATACCATATTTACCCAAAATTTTGAAAAATTTGCAAATTTCAAAGTTTCAGTTTCTCTACGTCTGTAATACATAGTAATACCCCCAAAAATTGTGATGACTTTACATTCCCCATATGTCTACTTCATGTTTGTAGCATTTTGGGAATGATATTTTATTTTTTGGGGATGTTACAAGGCTTAGAAGTTTAGAAGCAAATCTTGAAATTTTTCAGAAATTTACAAAAACCCAATTTTTAGGGACCACTACAGGTCTGAAGTCACTTTGCGAGGCTTACATAATAGAAACCGCCCAAAAATGACCCCATTCTATAAACTACACCCCTCAAGGTATTCAAAACTGATTTTACAAACTTCGTTAACCCTTTAGGTGTTGAACAAGAGTTATTGGCAAATAGGGATGAAATTTGCAAATTTTTTTTTTTGCCTAATTTTCCATTTTAACCCATTTTTTCCACTAACAAAGCAAGGGTTGACACCCAAACAAGACTGTATCTTTATTGCCCTGACTCTGCCGTTTACAGAAACACCCCATATGTGGCCGTAAACTACTGTACGGGCACACAGTAGGGCGTAGAGGGAAAGGTGCGCCGTATGGTTTTTGGAAGCCAGATTTTGCTGGACTGGTTTTTTGACACCATGTCCCATTTGAAGCCCCCCTGATGCACCCCTAGAGTAGAAACTCCATAAAATTGACCCCATCTAAGAAACTACACCCCTCAAGGTATTCAAAACTGATTATACAAACTTTGTTAACCCTTTAGGTGTTGCTCAAGATTTAATGGAAAATAGAGATACAATTTCAAAATTTCACTTTTTTGGCAGATTTTCCATTTTAATATTTTTTTCCAGTTACAAAGCAAGGGTTAACAGCCAAACAAAACTCATTATTTATGTACCTGATTCTGTAGTTTACAGAAACACCCCATATGTGGCCGTAAACTACTGTACGGGCACACAGTAGGGCGTAGAGGGAAAGGTGCGCCGTATGGTTTTTGGAAGCCAGATTTTGCTGGACTGTTTTTTTGACACCATGTCCCATTTGAAGCCCCCTGATGCACCCCTAGAGTAGAAACTCCATAAAAGTGACCCCATCTAAGAAACTACACCCCTCAAGGTATTCAAAACAGATTTTACAAACTTTGTTAACCCTTTAGGTGTTGCACAAGATTTAATGGAAAATAGAGCTACAATTTCAAAATTTCACTTTTTTGGCAGATTTTCCATTTTAATATTTTTTTTCCAGTTACAAAGCAAGGGTTAACAGCCAAACAAAACTCATTATTTATGGCCCTGATTCTGTAGTTTACAGAAACACCCCATATGTGGTCGTAAACCACTGTACGGGCACACGGCAGGGTGCAGAAGGAAAGGAATGCCATACGGTTTTTGGAAGGCAGATTTTGCTGGACTGGTTTTTTTGACACCATGTCCCATTTGAAGCCCCCCTGATGCACCCCTAGAGTAGAAACTCCAAAAAAGTGACCCCATTTTAGAAACTACGGGATAGGGTGGCAGTTTTGTTGGTACTAGTTTAGGGTACATATGATTTTTGGTTGCTCTATATTACACTTTTTTTGTGCGGCAAGGTAACAAGAAATAGATTTTTTGGCACGTTTTTTTTTTTTTGTTATTTACAACATTCATCTGACAGGTTAGATCATGTGGTAATTTTATAGAGCAGGTTGTCACGGACGCGGCGATACCTAATATGTATACAATTTTTTTTATTTATGTAAGTTTTACACAATGATTTCATTTTTAAAACAAAAAAAATGTTTTAGTGTCTCCATAGTCTAAGAGCCATAGTTTTTTCAGTTTTTGGGCGATTATCTTAAGTAGGGTCTCATTTTTTGCGGGATGAGATGACGGTTTGAGTGGCACTATTTTGGGGTGCATATGACTTTTTGATCAATTGCTATTACACCGTTTTTATTTTTATTTTTTTACGGTGGTCATCTGAGGGGTTAGGTCATGTGATATTTTTATAGAGACGGTCGATACGGACGCGGCAATACCTAATATGTATAATTTTTATTTATTTATTTAAGTTTTACACAATGATTTCATTTTTGAAACAAAAAAAATCATGTTTTAGTGTTTCCATAGTCTAAGAGCCATAGTTTTTTCAGTTTTTGGGCGATTATCTTGGGTAGGGTATGATTTTTGCGGGATGAGATGACGGTTTGATTGGTACTATTTTGGCTACATGCGACTTTTTTGATCACTTTTATTACCTGGGAAGTAAGGTGGGCAAAATTTCAATTTCCTAATAGTTTTTATTTTTTTATTTTTATGGCGTTCACCGTGCAGGGAAAGTAACATGACCGTTTTATAGATCAGGTCGTTACGGACGCGGCGATACCAAACATGTGTAGGGAATTTTATTTTTTTCATTTTTAATCAGTGATAATGTGTTTTTTGATTTTTACTTTTTTTTCACTTTTTTTCACTTTTTTTTTTTGACCCAGACCCACTTGGTTCTTGAAGATCCAGTGGGTCTGATTTCTGTGTAATACAGTACAGTACAATATATATATTGTACTGTATATTACTTACACTTTGTCTGAACAGATCTCTGCCTTTAGCACAGATCTGTTCAGCACCATGGACAGCAGGATGCCTGAGAGGCGTCCTGTTGCCATGGGAACCTTCCCTGTCTGCTCAGTACTGGTCAGAACTGCGCAGACGGGGAAGGGTAAGGAGGCGATCTGTCGGGGGGCTGTCTGGGGGCTCTCTCCCTCTCCATCCGGGGGCTGCAAAGGCACTGCAGCCCCCCGATGGGAGAGGGAAGGAGCTCCCTCTTACTGTTAACTTTTTCCATACAGCGGTCCGTACGGACCGCTGTATGGAAAGGGTTAAAAGGCTGACATCGCATCGCAGATGTCAGCCGTTTATGCCAGGGTGCCAGCAATGTGCTGGCACCCTGGTATACCCACTGAACACCAACGATTATTCAAGGGGAGGCGGGCGGGTGATCGCGATCCCGCCTGCCGCACCGCCCGCCTCCCGCACCGCCCCCACCGCCCACAACTCCCCCCCCTGCACCACCCGCCGGCAAAAAATCATGCAGGGGTGCAGTGGGGGTGTAAAATATATATTTTAGGGACACTAAAGCTTCTGATCCCCGCGGTCAGGGCCCGCGGGGATCAGAAACTGCAGAAAGCGCAGCAAACCGCAGGTCTGAATTGACCTGCGGTTTTCTGCGATCGCCGATGCGGGGGGGTCAAATGACCCCCCCTGCATTGTTACGGGATGCCGGCTGAATGATTTCAGCCGAAATCCCGTTCCGATTAACCCCTGGGGCGCCGGAATACCGATTTCAAGTTATGATGTACCGGTACGTCATGGGTCCTTAAGGACTCGGGACCCATGCCGTACCGATACGTCCTAAGTCCTTAAGGGGTTTAAAGGGGTTATCCCATGAAGTTAAAACTCTTTCTACTCTGGATGATTTTCTTCATTTTCTGTGGATGGGTAGCAGCTCAATGAGACAATCACCAACACCTGCATCTTCCAGGATTCCATTGTATACAAAATAGTCCCTCTTACATAGCTCCAGAGATACACATGGTATGTAATACCCACACAATTTCCTTCTCCACTGTCAAGAGAGATATGTACAGATGTAGCCAAGCAAAAATTAACTCTGATAACTGTGATAACACATGTTACAGTGTTATCTCGTGCCATCTTGTGTCAAAAGCCATTGAAATTCATTGAAAGATTGAATTAACCTTTTTGTGCCATTTTTTACTTACCATATTTTTCACCCTATAAGATGCACTGTTTTCCCCAAAAAATGTCTTATGGGGTGAATATAGGGGGAAAACTGAAAACGGATTGCTGGTGGCTCACCTGGCCAATACAATATGTAGGTGCTCTAGGTTCTAAATTCATTTTCGAGTTCAACACACTCATACCAGAAGGCCTGAACACCGATTTTGAATTATTCGGCTTCCTATAATTCACCTGGAGTGGCTGCCTCCGTTTGACTGGTGGTAGGTGTCCGGCTGTTTACCAGCACCCCTACCGACATTCGATACGAGGCCGCCGCCCCACACCGCCAAAAACCGCAGCTCCCTAAAGAACAACATATGGATCACATGAGACCCCCCCCAGGCCAATCACCGCCCTCAAAAAGACCCCCACTCTACTTAGAACACCAATTTAACACTCCACGGATAACCAACCCCCATATTATACTCACTATCCCCCTCTCACCCATCGATTGAATTGCAGCACCACTGCCCAAGTCATCGAATTATCGATTAAAACACCACACTATTTTCGAAGTTATAGAGTTAATACACCACCACCGCACTGACGTCCTGTCCATTCTACACGACCAAATAGGAAAAACCAGAGGAAAGCAAATGTCACTATGAAGTTCACCTCACTTAAATAGCGTACTCTGGCCAACATTACACTTCCAAGATATTAAACATACTCAATAATACAGCACGCAAACAAACAATAAAAAAAACTCATCAATAGCAGAAAAAACGCAGCGGTACCGCAACAATGACAAAAACTATGAAATTTCCATCCAGAATGTCCAAATCCTCAATTAAAAACTAATACAGCAATATCCCAATAGACAAGAATTCTCTTACCAATAAAGAATAAGGAATAAAGATAAAAGAAAAATGAAGAAAATTGAAGTAAAATGATAATTGACACTATGGGGCCTATAACACTAAAACAGCTCACGTAATATATCTAAGATATGGGAGGTCAGAAACCAACCACACAACCAAAAATAACAACAAAAAAACGCATCAGCAGCAAAAAAGCAAAAAAATGCAGCGAAAAATGCAGCGAAAACGCAGGAACGGCATAACCATGGAATCCTCATACAAATCCGCCAATCCTTAAAGGGTTTCTACCACTTAGTTTTCACATAATTAGCTTTCAGACACTAGCGATCCGCTAGTGTCTGCTCTACCAAACAATCCTAATATAATAGCTTTTGGTTCAGCCGTTTCGCTATAAAAAGAACTTATATTGATATGCTAATGAGCCTCTAGGTGCTATGGGGGCGTCATTAGCACCTAGAGGCTCGGTCTACCTTCACAAAATGTCGGTCTACCTTCACAAAATGCCGCCGCCCAGCGCGTCCCTCCAGCCCGCCCATCTCCTCCGGAATGCGATCCTCCCTGTGAGCCAGCGGACGAATTCTCGCGCATGCGGCGTGCGCGTCTGTATTCGCGCATGCGCAGTGAATGTCTGACCGCTTCCCTGCTCAGACATCTCCACTGCGCCTGCGCCGATGACGTCATAGTGCTCCGAGGAACAGGCGCAGTGGAGATGTCTGTGCAGAAAGCGGTCAGACATTCACTGCGCATGCGCCGAATACAGACGCGCATGGCGCATGCGCGATCCTCCCTGTGAGCCAGGGGACGAATTCTCGCGCATGCGCCGTGCGCGTCTGTATTCGCGCATGCGCAGTGAATGTCTGACCGCTTCCCTGCTCAGACATCTCCACTGCGCCTGCGCCGATGACGTCATAGTGCTCCGAGGAACAGGCGCAGTGGAGATGTCTGTGCAGAAAGCGGTCAGACATTCACTGCGTATGCGCCGAATACAGACGCGCACGGCGCATGCGCGAGAATTCGTCTGCTGGCTCACAGGAAGGATCGCATTCCGGAGGAGATGGGCGGGCTGGAGGGACGCGCTGGGCAGCGGCATTTTATGAAGTTAGACCGAGCCTCTAGGTGCTGATGACGCCCCCATAGCACCTAGAGGCTCATTAGCATATCAATATAAGTTCTTTTTTTTAGCGAAACGGCTGCACCAAAAGCTATTATATTAGGATTGTTTGGTAGAGCAGACACTAGCGGATCGCTAGTGTCTGAAAGCTAATTAAGTGAAAACGAAGTGGTAGAAACCCTTTAACAGGAGACCACCCCCACATGAAAAAAAAAACACCCCCTACCCAATCGAAAACAAGAAAAAGAAAAAAGAAGGACAGAACCAATACTATGTGGAACATCACGTCCAAACAATCGGATCCAGTCCAGATGTTCGAAAGATCCAAAGACAGGGTATAAAAGCCTACACAATGGCAGTTAGCAGGCTACCACTGATGAAGAAGGCAGCTCAGACCTTCGAAACGCGTATGGTGATTCCCCAATAAACCTGCTTACAAGACTATTCTGGAAGCGCTTCCAATTAATCGACTTTACCCCTCTATTGGATCAAAAAAGATCGCTTTACAGCGATCATGAATCAAACGAAGGAAGGACACGTGAGACGTCATACAGGTGACGTCACATCCATGTGGGGTGCCGAAACATCGGAGCGGCCATTACAGAGCGCAGTAAGGACGCACTAACAGCCGGAAAACTAGCACCTCACTAAGAAGGTAATTCACAGTCAAGGTGCAGCCCTTCTCACCATGTAGGACGCCACACTAGGTGCAGCACCCTACTGGTACATCACCCCCCTTCTCTGTATATTATTTCCATTAACAGTGACCGGCCAGCAATCCCTAACAGGGAAATACTACAAGTAACAGACTTTTACCTAGCTACATTTTTTCCTTACTTTTTCTTACTGTTACTCCATTTAGGAACTGATCATATGGGATACCTACCCACCAGAGTGACAGCAAATGATTGAAGGTGAACTCTGCGCTGAATGACTATACATGTACCCCCACTATTGCATTTGCATTTTATATTTTTATTTCTAATTTTTTATTTTTTATTTTTCATCGTATTGTTTACTTGCCACTTTTATGCTATTTTAGGTGATCACTATCACTGATCACTACATTTTAAATCGAATCCTACGAATTTACGCACACGATCCCCCCTCCCATTATATCATATACATCCTATTAGTGATATTGATATTTAATAAAAAAATATTTTTACCCATCAACCTGTCTACATTGCTCTTTGTAGTCCACTACCAGGTGAAGAGTGACGGTTTTCCACATACATTTTATAGGGGGAAAAAAGCATGTCCGGCACTTGTGAAGTAACTGTACCTGCTGTGCTGCGATGCAATCAAACGGCCCCTGCTATCCAGCTGCGCTTGTGGTGCTTGGTAGGAGTCGGACACGCTGCAGGTGTTCCTAGGCTGGGAGCGGCATATGGTGATGCAGGGGCTGGTCGGCTCTGCGGGCTGTCCGTGGTGGGGAACGGCCGGCCCGAAGCGGTGCTATGGAGGAGGGAGGAGGAGAAAAGTTGGAGCGCTCAGCACATGAGCAGGCAGAAAGAGGGGCGGAGCAGACTTCTGTGTCACACATGCCTGCTCCGCCTCTCGTCTCCATCTTAATACAAGATCTTTTGCACAGTCACCAGGGGGACCCGGTGATCAATATGAAGGCACCCCAGATGAAGTTGCAACCATTAGACGGTTGTTCCCCCATAGCACGGATTTCCAAGAGCAACTAAATACCCTACGTGATCAGATAAAGGATACAGAACTCAAAACTTATGAAACTATAGTTAACACTTTGGGCCAGATAAGACCACCCACCAGACCACCCAAATATGTTTCTTTCACACCACAACAGCTGTTCACCATAGTGAATTTTCTGCCTGACCCAGAAACACATCCCATGCCATTCTACAGGAAAATGCAGCAGGTATATCAAACATATGGCTGCACATGGTCTGATTTAAAGAGTATAGTAGAAAACAAAACAGGAGATTATTCCTCTATAGTGCTAGACCACATAAAAGAGCCCACTTTGAACGGGGCCAATTTTGATCCCCGTGATGAGGATTCTGGAATACACTTCATACATGGACTGCAAGCGTGGGCAAAGGAGAAGTTAGCAGAACAGTCTTCTACGCTCCAAGATATTACACAAGATAAGACAGAATCTACAGAGAAGTTTGCACTGAGGGTTAAACAAACTTATCAGGACATGGGATTTAATCTGAAAGAACCTGTCCACATGCGCCTTCTATCCCGTACCCTAGTAAACGGTCTGCACCCAGAAATAAACAAACTGTTAATTTCAGTCCGTCCTGAATGGAAGTCCTTGCCCTTTGACCAGTTAGAACAGATAGCAAAAGGGTTGGAAGCAAATGCCCCAAGGAAAACTCGAGCCATAATGGCTGTAATGAGTGCAGACAATCAGTCCTTGCCCCGAGTCTGTTTTGGGTGTGGCAGGCCAGGTCATATCATACGCCATTGTTGAAGTCGCCATCTGTGGCAAGCTTACCAAGAAAGGGGAAGTCAACAACAGTCAGACTTTCCTCCCCCTCCTTCAGTCTAGGGGGCAGGCAAACCAGGAGGGTTTTCACAGTATATGGCAGTCACCGCCCCTCCTCCCTCCGGCCCCTCCCCCTGTATAACTCTGGAGGTGGCCGGAAAAGACATCCCATTTCTAATTGACACTGGTGCAGCCCGAAGTGTACTCTCTGAGACTGTCGCCCTTCCACACTGGCTTACTGACATAACCCTTCTATGCTATGGACTTGAAGGTGTTGTCCAACATAATCCCACCACCAAATCCTTAGAGATATCAAGTTGCAGTCCTCAGTTACACTTGCCTCCGGGAACTTTATCCCAATTTGTTGTAAGTAGCACCTGCCCCTTAATTTACTTGGAGCTGATTTCTTACAAAAGATACAGGCCAATATACAGTTCCATGAAAACGGCACTGTTACTCTCTCCACCGGCCTAAATCCTGAACAAACTTGTGCACTCATGGCTCTGCAGACAGTACAGGCAGAGGTTAAGGACAGCTCAGGAGCTGAAGCCCCTGAGCTTGATCAATTACCATCTAGTTTATGGGCAAAAGGATCTGCAGATATTGGTAGGCTTCCAGTGCCTCCGGTAGTGGTAACTCTCAAAAATCCTAATGTGTTACCCTATAAGGCTCAATACCCACTGTCTAGTGCCCAACAAGATGCTATCTCACATCAGGTCCAAGACTTGTTGGAAAATGGGGCAGTTAAGCTAACGTCCTCTCCCTGTAATTCTCCATTATATGACTGTATTCCACGTGATGCTTCTAAACCCTTTACTCTCACACCTGAAGCGCACCAGTCATTTTGCAAACTAAAAAAGGTCATATCAGCTGCTCCTGTACTAGGTATTCCTAATTGCAGCCTGCCCTTTAAATTGTACATTATGGAGAAGAAGGGCCATGCCACTGGAGTCCTCACCCAAGCACATGGTGGCCGAAATCGCCCTATAGGATACTATTCCAAAAGATTAGACCCTGTGGCTCGAGCTGCTCCTTCTTGTGTCAAGGCTGTCCATGCAGCTAGCCTGCTCCTTGACACTACATCTGATATTGTGTTAGGTCATCCACTTACAATCCTTGCTCCACATGATATATCTGCCATATTGCAACAAACACAACCAAAACATCTTACAACTCAGCGTCACCTTAGACTCCAGTGCAGCCTCCTGCTCCCAGATAATATTACAATCCAAAGGTGTCATATCATAAATCCCACAGTCCTACTTCCTCTTCCAAGGGGGGAGTGGGATGAATCGGAGGAAAAAGAACTGGATTTCATAGACATGCAAGCGGAAGAGGACTTACAAGAAGAAGAACTCTGGACAGCAAGGAACTCATCCTATGAAAACACGGAACATGACTGTCTAGAACTGATGGAAGCTGAAGTAGGGACTCTGCGCAATATCAGCGAAACTCCACTGACAAATCCACAGTGGATCCTATTTGTGGACGGCTCCAGGTATGCCGATGACAATGGAAGGTTTCATACTGGTATGGCAGTCACCAGTGAATTTTAAGTCCTATGTGCCAAGAAATTGAGCCCACATCAATCGGCTCAGGAGGCTGAACTGCTGGCTCTAGCAGAAGCATGTTCTATGGCTAAAGAATCCACAGCCAACATCTATACTGACTCAAGATATGCCCATGGAGTGGTCCACGACTTTGGAGCCATATGGAAGGCACGTTGGTTTCTAACAGCTGCTGGAACCCCCATAGAAAATGCTGTGGCAGTATCAACCCTTATGGCAGCTGTATTGCTGCCAGTTCAGGTGGCAGTTGTAAAAATAAAGGCTCATGCAAAGGCAGACACCCCAGAAGCTAGGGGAAACTCCCTAGCTGATCAGGCTGCAAAAAAGGCAGCTATAGAAGGAAAAGAAGATGTGACATTGCCCTCCCCAGTGATGTCGGTCACTGAAGAATCCACTGAAGAACTTGTTACGTGGGACCTGCTGAAGAAAATGCAGGAACAGGCCACCCCAGGTGAAAAAGGGACTTGGAAGAAAGAAGCTGCTATCAAGGAAGAAAACGGACTATGGACTCAAGGGAAAAGAGTGTGCCTTCCCAGAAGTCTATACCCCATGGTAGCTAGTCTGGCTCATGGCCCTACTCATGTGTCTAAAACCATCATGAAAGAACTGATTGACAAAATCTGGGTAGCACCAGGAATTACCCCAGTTTTGGTTAGAACATGCCAATTTTTTCTGATCTGTGCACAATGTAATCCAGGAAAAACAGAGCCCCCTGATAAGGCAATATAAAAAATTTTACTTCCTCAAATAAAACAGAGTATTGTCTCATAACCTCTGTGGTGAGTCAGTTCCTCTCTCTATGCGCACAGATTTGCAATATTGCCTAAAAGTAGAATAATTGGAAACAGCTGTCACAAAGTTACTGACATTTGGGTCAGAACCAAAACAGAACCAGGACAAATTGACATTCAGGGCCTGAAAACTTGTCCTCCTTTGACCATGGCCTTCTGTCTGTCTGTCTGCAGCCCAGTCAGGGCAAAGTACCCCCCTCAATAAAATGTCCCCACCCTAATAAAGTCCCCCCCCAATAAAGTGCCCCCTAATAAAGTGACCCCACTCTTAATAAAGTGACTCCCCTTAATAAAGTGACCCCACTCCTAATAAATTGACCTCACTCTTAATAAAGTGATCTCACTCCTAATAACAGGGTGTCATCAGCAGACCCCCCCCCCATAATATTGTGTCAACAGCAGATCCCCCCCCCCCCATAATGTGTCAATATTATTTTAACACACCTTTGGTTCAAAATATTTTTTTTCTTATGTTCCTCCTCTAAAACCTAGGTGCATCTTATAGGGTGAAAAATACAGTACATTTATTACATTATTTTACATGTCAATCATCAAGTTTAGCTCGGCTGCATCTGTAAGGATGAACAATGGTGTCTACACCTCTTTACCTGCTTCTTTAGAAGATCGCTACACTGTCATTGATGGAAGGGGAGCAGGGAAGCTACTAAGTATTTTAGTCCTCCACTGAATGCAGGAGAAGGTGGACCAGAAGGATTAGCAAAAGGGGTGCTACCAGAAGAAAAATTATGATTTCCATTCAATATAAACTTTCACTGGTTACTTTCCATGGATACAATTCTTTCCTGGTTGTGTGATGGACACATAGGAGCACAGATAACAGTATGCAGATCAGAGCTCTTCTAAATAGCCAATCACATTTGTGACCATTTCATGACCATTAACAAATTTATATTCCTAGTAGATAAACATATATGTAGTTTGACTGAAAACTATGGTGTTCACACATATATTGGAAGCGTAATCCAGAATAAGGAGAGACGTCCAGCTTCCCATAAAAAAAAGTGATAGCCTTTATTCTTTAAAGTGGTAAAATATCCAATGACACAGTACAGACACACAGCGTTAGCGTCTATGCGTTTCGGATCTTGAAATGTGACCCTTACTCATGATGGTCATGAGTAAGGGTCACATTTTTTAATTCGAAACAGGACAGTGATCTATACCACAAAGCCAGAAAGGTCTCCTGTATCATTATACATAATTTGTACTGTATCAAATGCACCTGTATGAAATACAGTCACATAGCTTGGGGCTATATGTGTTTACAGAGAGTTTACAGAGAAATCTGGTGTGAACAGAGCCTGAAGAGTTTTGACATTTTTTAGTGTAATGCAAATCACAAGAATATAGCTCTCAATGAAAGAATCCTTTAAATGTATTCCTAACTGAACCCAATTAATCATTTTCCTGCCACTATAAAAAATGTACTGGCATCAGAAAGAAAAGCTGTTTGTTTCTGTTGGTTTGAGAATAAAGCCTTCATAACACCTAAGTTTCCATGCAAACACTCTTTTGCAATTTATAGATGAAATTAATACATCTTTGAATTTGAAGTTTTAGTACATTTGAATATTCATTATTTATATGGCACTTACTCTGATTTAAAATGTTTATTGTACCCTACAGCTGAATTCATAATTCTGCTGGTTTTCATTAACATGGATAATAAAAATAGTAAAAACAAAAACAAAAAAAACATCATTACAGAGGTTCTCTGGGAATAATTTAAAATGGCTGCAAGCAGCCTGTCCTAGAATGTGAGCAGGACTAGTTGCCACCACTGCCTAGGGGGTGAAAGGGTGGGGACTCACTACACACTACTCTTGCATTTGCATATAATACACATTGGTGAGCGTTCCTGTCAGACTGCTCAGCCATGTTGACATATCATAACGAGGATCGCATCATTCCAAATTATTGTAGAGAAGTTTAGTGTGTAGCAATGCCCCTCCTAATTATCTCCCCTTGTCATCTCTTCAAGTAAAGGCAAGCAGTCCTACTCACATTTTAGGAGAGATTGTTTGTGGCTATTTTAAATTGTTCCTGAAGAACCCCTTTAAAAGCAAGTTATCAGACAGCTCTCTACTATACCTCTGGCCCTGACCACCTGATCACTGAGCAAAACTGACATGAACCACTTGGTAGACAGCAGAAACACGGGCTGGATTTGGAGAGACATCCAGTGGGATATGTTGCTGCTTGATGCACTTCAGCAACTGTTTGTGTTGCTGTGCTCAACCAGGCTGATCAGTTCTAACACTGCATTGCAAAGCTTCAGTTTACACATATGGTAGGGTAGAGGGGGAGGTGGAGCAATGCTGTACCCTCCTGCTGATTGACATGGGAGGATGTCCATGGAGGAGAAGATGGAGGATACAGATAAGCACCTGGTTGGGAACCAGATTGCTACAAATGTGGAGGTGTCAAAAGGACCTGGTCTTCTTGCTGTGGTGATGCCTTGCTGCTGCCATGACAAATATTGACCCAGTAGGCCGTAAAAGACACACGCTGTCCCTGCCCTTAATAGATGCTCCAGGTGACCATAGTGGTAAAAATTGCAAGGAGTGGTCCACATTCTCTGCCAAGTAACAGTACAAGGCAGGGATGGCTTTTTTTGAGAAATAATAGCGGCTAAATATATTTTAGTGAGGCTGAACTCATGCTGTCAGCTCCCTAAAGGCAGCAGAATCCAATAAGTGGTACGACAGAGACTGCACAACAAGCAACTCAGCCAGGTTACAGTTAAGCTTGTTCACCAGCAGATTGCTGCATGTACAGCTGTTTTCTGGCCACATATTCTATTATCAATGGCTGACAACAGAGCAGAGTAGGAGGACTGAGGAATAGTCTGAGTGGGAGGAGCAGTAACTGATGATAACGATGACAGACACTGTAAGGCACATGGATGCGGCTTGGCTGCTGCAAAGGAAACCCGGGAGAAGGAGGACACTCTTGTTGCACTAGCTGGTGGCTACTTCTATTTTAACACAGTAACAGGTTATGCTGCATCATGTGCTACAATAGAGCCATAGTGCCTATGTTTGTGTTTGAAAATTAATGGCTTATTTTAATAATTTTTATGATCCTTTCTAAACAGACTAACTTTGTTTGTTAACCATCCAGTCATAGATATCATTTAGCCATGTGTCAGTTATTTCCTTTATGTCATAGTCCTCAGACATTACTAATTCTACTTCTCTAGTTTTATTAGTCAGGCTTCTGTCATTAGTATACATATAATTAAGAGGTTTTTGGATATTTTTACCCTACACCTTTCATTATGAACTGTTCTAGTCCCTCCCTATAATCCATCCCAGTCCCATTACTTCACCCCAGGTCACTATCTGCACCATTTCCCCTCCTATAATATAATTAGCCCCCCCCAGTACCTAGTTTAAACACTCCTCCAACCTTCTAGCCATCTTCTCACCCAACATAGCTGCACCTTCGTGTAGCTCATCCCTAGGATAGAGCCTGTAACTGACAGAGAAGGCGGCCCAGCTCTCCAGAAACTCAAATTCCTTCTTCCAACACCAGCTCTTGAGACACTTGTTAAACTCCCTAATCTTCTGCTACCTTTCTGGTGTGGCTCATGGTACCGGTAGTATTTCAGAAAATACTATCTCCGCGCCCTGAGCTTGCAACCTAAGTCCCTGAAATCATTACTACCTCTACATTTTTCATTGGTTCCAATGTGGAAAATGACGCTGGGTCTTTGCCAGCCCATCTCAGTAATCTATCAACCTAATCTGCAATATATTGAACTTGAGCACCAGGAAGACAACACACTGTTCCACAGTCCTAGTCTTTGTGACAGATTGCCCAATCTGTACTCCTAATAATCAAGTCCAACTACCAGCACCTGTCTGGTCTGCCATGATCTCCTGGTCCAGTATTTACTGGATCTGACATTCACCTGACCGCTGCAGCATTTACTGCTATTCCAGGACTTCATACATTTCGCAAGATGTGCTACTTTGGACTACCAGGTCAATTAAGGAGTACATACTTGCTAATGGGGATCGCACAAGAGAGAAAGAAAAATACAATACTACAATGCAATAAAATGATAAACAACTGACTTAATGTAGTCTCTTCCCAAAGTCCCTGAATCTAAAGTCATGTAATCTTAAATCATACACTTAATACCAACACACAAGCTAATTGCCTGTGTTATCTGTGTCCGGCCCATGCTAGTACCGATGTAAGTGTACAGCTACTGGAATAAAGAATATCTACTTTTGGTGAGTTCCGCCTCTCCATTTCTTTCTTTATATCGACAAACACACACTTGTCATCAAACACACGAAAGCTCGCAAACTCGAGTTTGTAGTCTGCTTTTATATAGCTTCTGCTCCCAGACAACTTCAAACGAGTCTGCTGAGTCTTTCCTCTGGATTCAAAGGCATAGGGAGCGAATAGGGAAATATAATTGCAATCCATTTAATAAGACAGGTGTAATGCAAGGCACCAAAGAGACAGACCAGCGAGGATAAAATCAAAGGGGTTTATTAACAAAATAAACAAAGTCCAGGTAAACTTCACTGGACAAATATCAGGCAAACAAAAAATGAAGGAAAGCCAGGAGTAGTCCTGATCCATGCATAATTCTCTGTGCAACTTGCCAGGTAAACGGATGAGTCACGGAAAGTCCCGGGTCCTGGGTCCCACTGGAATGGATGGAGTCCCAGCAATCTTCAGTCAGTGGCTAGCAGTACTGACCTGCACCTGGATAAGGAAGGATAACAGTGGGCACTGACTGACCTGGGAGGCCACCTTTTATGTGCCTGCTAACAAATCCCAGGGCACCAAGTGTCTACTCCCCATAGGTCATGATCCTTCCCTACACCTGTGTACAAGGCTTTGGTCGGTCATTAGTCAATTTGACCAATTCCGACCCCCTTATCTACTTTGAACTTGCGGACAGGTGCTATTCCCTTCGATGGTCGGTGAAGCACATAAGAAACGTGTACACGCGACTGCGTATCCACTTGTGAACCTGTTTTCAAACATACACATGGACAACAGGCTCTGCAAGAGTGTGCGAGTGTGTCGACATGGACACCGGAATGGAATCCACAATAGGCCCTGGAGACAAGCTCAGTTGCAGCGCACTGCCACTAGCCTTGCCAAGCTGTCCCCAAAAGCCATGCGGTCTTCCCCTCCGGCGCACATGCGAACGCATCCCCGTGTCGGTTCGCAAAGGGGTCGGAGCTGATGTATCAATGGAGACACGCGTAACCTGTCCCGCAGCTCCATGAGGACCCTTTTGGTCACACCAGAGTGCGAGACAGGTGAGGATCTTACAACGGGTATAATAATGGTGTTATTGCCATAAAATGCTTTTGTTATAACTGTTTATAACTGAACGTTATCTAATGGGTTTAATAATACAACTATAAGGCACTTAAATATAAAATCAAAATTTTTAGAAGAAAAATTGGTCAGCATTTGCAGCAGAATGCTATTGGGATGCTGGCAATAAACACATGAACAATAGAAACTAGATTTTTTTCATTTTTTTTTTAAAATGTCTGTTCATATTCGGAAACAATAAGTTTATTTTTCTCATAGGGGGTTTTGTGTGACCAGTCGATCACTCCCTCAAAGCTTCACCTGTTTAAATTCACCACAATCTACCCAACTATATCTCCCTATTTTCTCTACTGATAGTATCCTTAGGACAGCTAGATTACTGGCTTGCGTCTGCAATTGCTTTTTTTTAGACACTGGCACAAGAAACCATTCTAGGTCATAAAGTGAAAACAGAATGGCAAATGACCTTCCTGAATTTTGGCTGATCCAGGCTGTCTGTCGGCCTCTGAACCAACCAGGCAAGCCCTCCCTCCCACTTTCTCCCAGTGCCATGTGATCAATCACCTTCTTTCTTACTTATGGCTTTCCCCATTAATATTCATAGCAAAATTCTGCTGGCCTTATTTGTGTGATTTGTTTGAAACAAATCAAAAAGCTTTGGATTTTTTTAGTTTGGAGGACACATTTTTGTGAAGTTTGTTACAAATATGATTTGTTAAAAATCGATTTGTTGCACTCTATTCTATTTAAAAACAAAAAACAAGAAAGTGAAGACAGATGCAGCTAACTTTTGACAGCTAAAATGTTGTTGTTTTTTTCTGATATCTTCTGATATTATTATTACCAGCTGTATATTGTTTTCAAGACAGATAATAAAACATGCAGGATACATAGTGGAATGTGAAAATAAACTTTGTATGAGTTTACTATTTGTACAAAGGCAGAATGACACTTAATAAAATGATTTTGCATTTTAATCTACATGATAAGTTTCCTAATTTGAATCTCTATGGGAAGTAGGAGTAAAAATGATGCCAAATCATGCACTGAACAGCATGTATTTCTTTTTAAAATGGTAAGTGAGATACTGGTGTAATTATATAAAACTGTCAGCCTCAATCTGTGATTTCAGTAGAAGGAAATGCTGTATGCTTTGTAAAATACAAAATTATAAATAACAACAAACAAAAAATATCATGTTCCATCCTACGAATAATACACAATTAGTGCATCTTCTGCTCTACATGAAGTATTAGCTGTGAGGCTCTGTTTGTCCTTAAATTTATTGCATATTTATGGAAAATCTCCTAACATACAGTCACACTATATCTGGCTGTTGTTTGCTTCTAAAGGATCAAATCTGGGGACGCAAAATGATGTGGCTCTATAGTGCTCCTATAATGCTCTATGAGATGACTGAGAAAGCAGATGAAGCTAAACTCTAAGCCTCATGCACACGACCATTTTTTTTTTGCGGTCCGCAAAAACGGGTTCCGTTTTTCCGTGATCCGTGACCGTTTTTTTGTTTGTGGGTCTTCCTTGATTTTTGGAGGATCCACAGACATGAAAAAAAAGTAGTTTTGGTGTCCGCCTGGCCGTGCGGAGCCAAACGGATCCGTCCTGAATTACAATGCAAGTCAATGGGGACGGATCCGTTTGACGTTGACACAATATGGTGCAATTTCAAACGGATCCATCCCCCATTGACTTTCAATGTAAAGTCAGGAGTCCCTATTATACCATCGGATCGGAGTTTTCTCCAATCCAATGGTATATTTTAACTTGAAGCGTCCCCATCACCATGGGAACGCCTCTATGTTAGAATATACCATCGGATTTGAGTTACATCGTGAAACTCAGATCCGACAGTATATTCTAACACAGAGGCGTTCCCATAGTGATGGGGACGATTCTAGTTAGAATATACTACAAACTGTGTACATGACTGCCCCCTGCTGCCTGGCAGCACCCGATCTTTTACAGGGGGCTGTGATCAGCACAATTAACCCTTCAGGTGCCACACCTGAAGGGGTTAATTGTGCTTATCATAGCCCCCTGTAAGAGATCAGGGGCTGCCAGGCCGCAGGGGGCAGCCCCCCCCCCCCTCCTCAGTTTGAATATCATTGGTGGCCAGTGTGCGGCCCCCCCGCCCCCCCTCTATTGTAATATCATTGGTGGCCAGTGTGCGGCCCCCCCGGCCCCCCCTCTATTGTAATATCATTGGTGGCCAGTGTATGGCCTCCGTCGGCCCCCCTCCCCCGCCCTATTGTAATTTCATTGGTGGCCAGTGTGCGGCCTCCGTCGGCCCCCCCTCCCCCCCTCTATTGTAATTTCATTGGTGGCCAGTGTGCGGCCTCCGTCGCCCCCCCCCTCCCTCTATTGTATTATCATTGGTGGCCAGTGTGCGCCCCCCCCCCCCGCTCCCCCTCTATTGTATTAATATCATTGGTGGCCAGTGTGCGGCCTCCCCTCTTCCCCCCCCCCCCCCGATCATTGGTGGCAGCGGAGATTCCGATCGGAGTGCCAGTTTAATCGCTCTGGGGCTCCGATCGGTAACCATGGCAACCAGGACGCTACTGCTAAGGTTACTTAGCAATATTGCAATATTAGAAGCATCATACTTACCTGCTGTGCTGTCTGTGACCGGAGCTCCTCCTACTGGTAAGTGACAGATCATTAAGCAATGCGCCGCACAGACCTGTCACTTACCAGTAGGAGGAGCTCCCGGCCGGTCACAGACATCACAGTAGGTAAGTATGATGCTTCTAATATTGTAATATTGCTAAGTAACCATGGCAACCAGGCCTGCAGTAGCATCCTGGTTGCCATGGTTACCAATCGGAGCCCCAGAGCGATTAAACTGGGACTCCGATCGGAATCTCCGCTGCCACCAATGATCGGGGGGGGGGCAGAGGGGAGGCCACACACTGGCCACCAATGATTTTAATACAATAGAGGGGGAGCGGGGGGGGGGGCGCACACTGGCCACCAATAATAATACAATAGAGGGAGGGGGGACGACGGAGGCCGCACACTGGCCACCAATGAAATTACAATAGAGGGAGGGGGGAGGCGGGGGGACCGCACACTGGCCACCAATGATAATACAATAAAAGGAGGGGGTGGGGGGAGGCCGCACACTGGCCACCAATGATATTACAATAGAGGGGGGGCCGGGGGGGGCGCACTGGCCACCAATGAAATTAAAACTGGGGAGGGAGGGGGGTCTGTCCCCTGCTGCCTGGCAGCCCCTGATCTCTTATAGGGGGCTATGATATGCACAATTAACCCCTCAGGTGCAGCACCTGAGGGGTTAATTGTGCGGATCACAGCCCCCTGTAAGAGATTGGGTGCTGCCAGGCAGCAGGGGGCAGTCATGTACACAGTTCGTAGTATATTCTAGCTAGAAGCGTCCCCATCACTATGGGAACGCCTCTGTGTTAGAATATACTGTCGGATATGAGTTTTCACAAAGTGAAAACTCATCTCTGAAAAAGCTTTTATGCAGACGGATCTTCGGATCGGTCTGTATGAAAGTAACCTACGGCCACGGATCACGGACGCGGATGCCAATCTTGTGTGCATCCGTGTTCTTTCACGGACCCATTGACTTGAATGGGTCCGTGAACCGTTGTCCGTCAAAAAAATAGGACAGGTCATATTTTTTTGACGGACAGGAAACACGGATCACGGATGCGGCTGCAAAACGGTGCATTTTCCAATTTTTCCACGGACCCATTGAAAGTCAATGGGTCCGCGAAAAAAACAGAAAACGGCACAACGGCCACGGATGCACACAACGGTCGTGTGCATGAGGCCTAACCCAGATATATGGTAGAGCACTCACTCTGTGAAAGGTGACCCATGTATCCGGTTAAAGTCATTCCTACATTCAGGTGGCTATCTGAAGCCAGTGGAATAAAAGTGTTATTAGCTGTGGTCAGGTTATGTGAGAAAGGATCTGGGGTCATTGATTCATATGGATACAGAGCGCATTTTATAAAGTCCTATGAACTGGAAACAGATAAACTGAACCCCATACTGGATATTATGCAGAGCACTTGCCCTGAGAAGGGCAACCCTTAGATCTGGTGCTGGAACCTGATTCTGTGCTGACCGCCTTGCACTACAAGATATTGCCTACATGTCATAGTAGGGAACAGTGAGCCCTGATTAGCACCTGCACTACTGTCCCTACCTACGTGAACGATATGTTCTAAACAGATACAAGACGGATCCGCACTGAACGGAGGTGTGAAAGTAGCCTAAGTAAGGCTACTTTCACACTTGAGTTCGGAGCGGATCCGTCTGGTGTCTGCACAGACGGATCCGCTACTATAATGCAAACGATGGGATCCGTTCAGAACGGATCCGTCTGCATTATCTTTCAGAAAAAATTCTAAGTCTGAAAGTTAGTCAGACGGATCCATCCAGACTTTGCATTGAAAGTCAATGGGGGACGGATCCGTTTGAAATTGCACCATATCGTGTCAACTTCAAACGGATCCATCCCCATTGACTTACATTGTAAGTCTGGGGAGATCCGTTCGGCTCCGCACGGCCAGGCGGACACCCGTATGCTGCAAGCTGCATTCAGGTGTCCGCCTGCTGAGTGGAACGGAGGTCAAACGGTGCCAGACTGAGGCATTCTGAGCGGATCCGCATCCACTCAGAATGCATTGGGGCTGTACGGATCCATTCGGGGCCGCTTGTGAGAGCCTTCAAACGGAGCTCACAAGCGGAGCCCCGAACGCTAGTGTGAAAGTAGCCTAAGACTGCCCAGTGGTTATGTTAGGCATCCAAGATCACGTGACCCACATAACGTCATCATGCCAGATGGGTTTTAAGGACAACAGTGAGGAGGCTGATATAGTAAGTGAATAAAGAACCGTAGCTAGAGCACAAAAAAGCCCTAAATGAGAGAGGGAAGGAAGACATTTATGGAGACTAAAGAATGATAAATAATGACAAGGGGGGGAGTTATGCTAGAACATAAACTTAATGTCATGAGTCACTAAATCATCTGGAATAAGTGGGGATGTCTATAATGCTTGTGATGCAGGGAATACATGCAGTGTTTAACTGAAACAATTAGTTAAGATTCCCAAGGTACAGTGAAACCCATACAATAAATCCACTAAGGCCTCATGCACACGACCGTTTTTTTTTAAGGTCCGCAAAAACGGGGTCCGTAGGTCCGTGATCCGTGACCGTTTTTTCGTCTGTGGGCCTTCCTTGATTTTTGGAGGAATCACGGACATGAAAAAAAAGTCGTTTTGGTGTCCGCCTGGCCGTGCGGACCCAAATGAATATGTCCTGACTTACAATGCAAGTCAATTGGGACGGATCCGTTTGACGTTGACACAATATGGTACAATTGCAAACGGATCCGTCCCCCATTAACTTTCAATGTAAAGTCAGGAGTCCCTATTATACCATCGGATCAGAGTTTTCTCCAATCCGATGGTATATTTTAACTTGAAGCGTCTCCATCACCATGGGAACGCCTCTATGTTAGAATATACTGTCGGATATGAGTTAGATCGTGAAACTCAGATCCGACAGTATATTCTGACACAGAGGCATTCCCATGGTGATGGGGACGCTTCAAGTTAGAATATACTAAGAACTGTGTACATGACTACCCTGGCAGCACCCGATCTCTTTCAGGGGGTTGTGATCAATTAACCCCTCAGGTGCCGATCGGTAACCATGACGCTACTGCAGTCCTGGTTGCCATGGTTACTTAGCAGTATTAGAAGCATCATACTTACCTGCTGCGCTGTCTGTGACCGGCCGGGAGCTCCTCCTACTGGTAAGTGATAGGTCTGTGCGGCGCATTGCTTAATGATCTGTCACTTACCAGTAGGAGAAGCTCCCGGCTGGTCACAGACAGAGCAGCAGGTAAGTATGATGCTTCTAATATTGCTAAGTAACCATGGCAACCAGGACTGCAGTAGCATCCTGGTTGCCATGGTTACCGATCGGAGCCCCAGCGATTAAACTGAGACTCCGATCAGAACTCTCCGCTGCCACCAATGATCGGGGGGGGGGGGGAGAGGGGAGGCCGCACACTGTGCCACCAATGAGAATAATACAATAGAGGGAGGGAGGGGGGCCGGGGGGGCCGCACACTGTGCCACCAATGAAAATAATACAATAGAGGGAGGGAGGGGGGGCCGGGGGGCCGCACACTGTGCCACCAATGAGAATAATATGATAGAGGGAGGGGGGCCGGGGGGGCCGCACACTGTGCCACCAATGAAAATAATACAATAGAGGGAGGGAAGGGGTACCGCACTGGCCACCAATGAAATTAAAACTGGGGAGGGAGGGGGGTCTGCCCCCTGCTTCCTGGCAGCCCCTGATCTCTTATAGGGGGCTATGATATGCACAATTAACCCTTTAGGTGCAGCACCTAAGGGGTTAATTGTGCGGATCACAGCCCCCTGTAAGAGAACGGGTGCTGCCAGGCAGCAGGGGGCAGTCATGTACACAGTTCGTAGTATATTCTAACTAGAAGCGTCCCCATCACTATGGGAACGCCTCTGTGTTAGAATATGCTGTCGGTTCTGAGTTTTCACGAAGTGAAAACTCAGATCAGAAAAAGCTTTTATGCAGACGGATCTTCGGATCGGTCTGTATGAAAGTAACCTACGGCCACGGATCACGGACGCGGATGCCAATCTTGTGTGCATCTGTGTTCTTTCATGGACCCATTGACTTGAATGGGTCCATGAACCGTTGTCCTTCAAAAAAAATAGGACAGGTCATATTTTTTTGACGGACAGGGAACACGGATCACGGCCGCTGATGAACAACGGTGCATTTTCCGAGTTTTCAACGGACCCATTGAAAGTCAATGGGTCCGCAGAAAATCACGGAAAACAGAACAATGGCCACGGATGCACACAACGGTCGTGTGCATGAGGCCTAACACTCAATCTGCAAACACTTGTGGTCCCAAGCACCCCCTCTAGAATTAGGGGGTACCATAGTAAGGCCTCTTTCACACGGCCGTTTTTTTTTTCCGTTTTGCGGGCCGTTTTTTGCGGTCCGTATACGGTCAGTATACGGAACCATTTATTTCAATGGTTCCGCAAAAAAAACGGAATGTACTCCGTATGCATTCCGTTTCCGTATTTCCGTTTTTCCATTCCGTTTTAACATAGAACATGTCCTATATTTGGCCGCAAATCACGTTCCGTGGCTCCATTAAAGTCTATGGGTCCGTAAAAAAACGGAATGCATACGGAAGTGCATCCGTATGTCTTCCGTATCCGTTCCGTTTTTTGCGGATGCATCTATTGAAAATGTTATGCCCAGCCCAATTTTTTCTATGAAATTACTGTATACTGTATTTGCCATACGGAAAAACGGAACGGAAAAACGGAACGGAAACGGAAACACAACGGAAACAAAAAATGGAACAACGGATCCGTTTAAAACGGACCGCAAAACACTGAAAAAGACATACTGTCGTGTGAAAGAGGCCTAATACTGATAAACTGTACAGAATCGGAACTGTCATGATTTACAGAGTTCAGATGTCGTGATATCGAGGTGCCCTTCTTGTTGGTAATATCACTAATGTGTACCCTGATTCCAAGGCAGAACTCGAATTTAGTTTTCCCGACCATAGGACAATTGCATTGTGCCAAATATACAATCCCAATGGATTGTCTATTGTTTTTTGGTTGTAGAACTAGAGAAATGTTTTGGCTGCACAACCTAATTACAGGTGACACAATTCTAACAACAAATGTGGTAGTTTGCATTCAAGCCAAATTAGTGGTCTGGGGGCCGGAGTGTAATGACTGTTCACAAGAATAAACTGTCCCTGTTTAAGCCTATGACAGATCATCAGGATAGGTCAACATTATCTGATAGGCATGGGTCCGAAATCCCATGCTCCCGCTGATCAGCTGATTGAAGGGAAGGTGGTGCTCCATGAGAGCGCTGCTTCCTGTTCATTTTACTATGCATCATCTCCTCTGGAGCTGTGGCATAGTGTAATTTACAAGTACTTGCTCCATTCACTTGAAGGGTACTTTTACACTGCATCACCAAAACCTCTGAGACGACAGACAGTGTAATGAACAGGAAGCAGTGATCAGATGGAGCACCGCCTCCCCTTTAAACAGCTAATTGGCAGGATTGCCGGGTATTAGACGACCGATGATCAGATAGTGATGACCTATCCAGCATAGGGATTCATTCATCTGTTTCCTTGGCTTTATACAAGGACTCTGTACCCATGTCAATCAGTGACCCCAGATCCTTTCTCACGTAACCTGACCAGAGCTTGATCACACTATTATCCCACTGGTTGAAAATAGCCACCTGACTGTAGGAATAACTTTAACGTGTAGGATAGCACAGTCAGTGTAGGATTAGATTCCTGCACTGGATTTAGGCATCACACTACTCAGAGCAAGTACTCAGCGATATATCCTAGGCTTTGGCTTCATCTGCTTTCTCAGCCAGCTCATAGAGCATAATAGGAGCACTCTAGATCCACATCATTTTGCGTTCCCAGATCTGATCCTTTAGAACCAAACAGCTCATGCTACTGACTACAGGTGACTGCCACCTGGCTCTGAATGATGTTGAACATTTTATTATTTTAAATGAAGGTTACATTTTAGATAACATGACAGTATCATCTTTCTTATCTAGTTTATTTGCACTTTAATTATAAAGGGTATACACACAAGAATAGTAGGATTATTGACTTCCCTAGTTTTTCTATTAGACGGACATGTGTGCCACTACGTAACCAGGTTTTCAAAACAACATGATTTTGCAATATCGTGTCACAAGGTATCTATCCTATATTTGTCTATGTGCTGCCACCCAGTGTGAGTTGCAGTCTGTCAGGGGTTTGCTAACATGTCACCATATTATATAAAATTATTTTTATGAGAAATCGGACTCCTTAACCATAAAATTAAACCTATCAAATAATGGTTTAATATTGCAGTTTTTTCCATTTCTACCCTATTACTATTTTTTTCCAGCTTCCCCATACTTCATATAGAATATTAAATGGTGCCATTAGAAGCAAAACTTGTCCCACAAAAAAGCAAGCTCCTAGGCCCCTTGCAGACGAGCGTTCCTCCCGCAGCGAGTCCGCACCTCACTGACAGTATTTACATAGCATTATATTGATTTATGATGCTATGTAACCCTTGCAGTTCTGGAATGTATTGGATAACACTGGCAGCATTATGCCAGTGTTATCCAATACATTCCAGAACTGTAAGGGTTACATAGCATCATAAATCAATATAATGCTATGTGACCTCCAGCAGCGCTGGGAGGTCAGGCCGGGAGCTACAGTACGTTGCGGACTCGCTGCAGGGGAAAGCTCGTCTGCAAGGGGCCTTATGTGTACAATTGTGTGAATGGAAAAATAAAAAGCTTTTTGACCTGAAGGGTGTAAAAAATTAAAATAGTAAATGGCAGGGGTAAAACATAGTATTTGGTTAACATGATCCTACCATTCTGTGTTTCCAAATTCTATGAGGATCTTTGTGTCTCTATGGTTACAGACTACACAAAAATCCTCTGTAGCTTGATCCTGCAGTCACTCTGGGATCCACAGTTCCCTACTTCTTGCTGACATGTATTTAATAAGTTAGCAAGACTTAGGGCTTTTCTGTATCCATTCACTTCAACGGGGCTACAAAAAACATGTCAGTTAGTGATGATCGAGCATGCTCGGCAGAACACCTGTTTGGCTCGATCATCTCGATGCTCGTCACATGGCGATATTCGGCCTAATACCGAGTGTGCTTGAGCGCAATGCTCGAGTCTCCGCCCTGCACGTTTCTTGGCTGCTATGCAGCCAATAAACGTGCAGGTGAGTACTGCCCTCACTGTAATGCCGTAGCCATATTGGCTGATGGTATTACAGTGATTGGCTGGCCGGAACGCGTCATCGGGTGCTATATAGCACCCGATGACGCATGTTCGGCACATTCTTAGACAGGGAGAGCTGTTCGGAGGAAGGGACAGACAGTGTAGGGAGTGATTGTGATTTAAGAATATTATTACCACCAAGTCCTTTTAAGGACTATTGTGTGTGGCAGCAGCAATCTATATTTTTAGCGCAACCTGCGCTAAATAGCTAAAACTTTACAGACCCAAAAGTCCTTCTAAAGACTATTGTGTGTGGCAGCAATATCTATTTTTATCACATCCTGCGCTAAATAGCGTACAATAGGCCGCTGAAGAAGGCGACATTAGCTGCGCCACATCTCCTGTGTAAAGTGTGTGCATCCAAAAAATATCTGTGATATGTTTTACACCTCCAACAAAGGTCGGAAGAGTTTTTATTATAAAGGCACGTTTTATCTGGGGTTTTATACAAAGGACGGAAGGTATGTAGAAGAGAATAAAGGGCTAGCCGACTGCCTTAATGAATACTTCTGTTCAGTTTTTACAAAAGAAAAAGGAGAAGGACCTCCACTAGAAAGAATGACTAATAAATCGTTTGATGCATGTGTCTTTACAGAGGAAGATGTTCTAAGTTTGCTGTCTAAAGTGAAGACAAATAAGTCACAGGGGCCTGATGAGATACACCCAAAATTATTAAAAGAGCTTAGTGGTGAGCTGGCAAAACCGTTAACAGATTTATTTAACCAATCATTAGTAACAGGAGTCGTCCCGGAAGATTGGAAATTGGCAAATGTCGTGCCCATTCACAAGAAAGGTAGTAGGGAGGAATCGAGCAACTATAGACCAGTGAGTCTGACATCAATAGTAGGCAAATTAATGGAAACCCTATTAAAGGATAGGATTGTGGAACATCTAAAATCCCATGGATTGCAAGATGAAAAACAACATGGGTTTACTTCAGGGAGATCATGTCAAACAAATCTTATAGATTTTTTTGACTAGGTGACTAAAATAATAGACGGTGGAGGTGCAGTAGACATCGCATATCTAGATTTTAGTAAGGCTTTTGACACTGTCCCACATAGAAGACTTATCAATAAACTGCAGTCATTGAGCATGGACTCCCATATTGTTGAGTGGATTAGGCAGTGGCTGAGTGACAGACAGCAGAGGGTTGTAGTCAATGGAGAACATTCAAAACAAGGTCATGTTACCAGTGGGGTTCCACAGGGATCTGTACTGGGACCAATTTTGTTTAATATCTTCATAAGTGATATTGCAAAAGGCCTCGATGGGAAGGTTTGTCTTTTTGCTGATGACACAAAGATATGTAACAGGGTTGATGTTCCTGGAGGGAAACGCCAAATGGAAAAGGATTTAGGAAAACTAGAAGAATGGTCAGAACTCTGGCAACTGAAATTTAATGTGGATAAGTGCAAGATAATGCACCTGGGGCGTAAAAACCCAAGGGCAGAATATAGAATATTTGACACAGTCCTGACCTCAGTATCTGAGGAAAGGGATTTAGGAGTAATTATTTCAGAAGACTTAAAGGTGGGAAGACAATGTAATAGGGCAGCACGAAATGCCAGCAGAATGCTTGGATGTATAGGGAGAGGTATAAGCAGTAGAAAGAGTGAAGTGCTTATGCCACTGTACAGAACACTGGTGAGACCTCACTTGGAGTATTGTGCGCAGTACTGGAGGCCATATCTCCAGAAGGATATAGATACTCTAGAGAGAGTTCAGAGAAGAGCTACTAAACTAGTACATGGATTGCAGGATAAAACTTACCAGGAAAGGTTAAAGGACCTTAATATGTATAGCTTGGAAGAAAGAAGAGACAGAGGGGATATGATAGAAACTTTTAAATACATAAAGGGAATCAACTCGGTAAAGGAGGAGAGCATATTTAAAAGAAGAAAAACTACCACAAGAGGACACAGTTTTAAATTAGAGGGGCAAAGGTTTAAAAGTAATATAAGGAAGTATTACTTTACTGAGAGAGTAGTGGATGCATGGAATAGCCTTCCTGCAGAAGTGGTAGCTGCAAATACAGTGAAGGAGTTTAAGCATGCATGGGATAGGCATAAGGCTATCCTTCATATAAGATAGGGCCAGGGACTATTCATAGGATTCAGATATATTGGGCAGACTAGATGGGCCAAATGGTTCTTATCTGCCGACACATTCTATGTTTATTTGTTTCTATACCAGCGAGATAGGATCTTGTAACTATTCTCTTGTGTTCGGGTGCATCTGGAGATCCTATGCGGAGCAATCAACCTGGAGGAGATCTCTGAGTCTGACAGGGAGCGATGTAGATCTCTCTCCCACAATCCCACTATGGCTGGTTTAGGATCAGAGATTGTAGATTTCAGGTTCCAATATATTGTAGAGATAGGTTTGGAGGGATAAAGGGTAGTGCTTAGTAATTTTTCGAACCAAAAAAGTTCTCTTTGGGACGGGGTGTTTTTAAGGGAGGTGAGGATTTCTGTTTTGAGAAATTTCAATGGGATGGGATTACCGTGTTTTATTTTAAGGAGCTCACATATTTTTTGATCTGGGGGTAATGTCCCATTTGAGTCTATTAACTTCCCTACGGGGGTGTCAGATGAATGTAGTGAGGGGGGAAAGCATTCTCTAAGTTCCTTAGGGGCTAGGGAAACTATTTCTCTAGCAAGCAGCAAAGGGGAAGGCAGGGATATAGATCCTTTCTTTAGTTGAAAACCATTTCCATGCTTTAAGAGTGTTCCTAATCATTGAGTTAGGAATAAGGCGCAGACTGGGGGGGGGGGTTAACCGACAGTAGAAGGGCTCTTAGGGGCATGGGCGTAGGAAGCGGGGGGGACGGGGGGGAAGGATCCCCCCAGGAAATAATGCGGGGATGACAGGTATGGTCAAATCCCCCCCAGCGGCAGCGGGGCAATGTGTGCGGCGGCAGGCACTGAGATGAGCGCTTCCATTGTGGAAGCGAAGCGCTCATCTCCATAGTGATCTGTTTGTATCGCCGTCCTCAGGAGGAGCAGGGCAGGGAGGTGTGTCCCTTTCCTGTTCCTCTGATAGGCTGCCAGCACTACTAGGCCTGAGCCGTACAGCGCTGGAGTCGGGGCACAGTGACAGGCCGGAAGAGGCCTGCATCGCATCGCTCCAAAGAGGTAAGTATAAGTGTTAATTTTTTTTTTTTTATATATACAATACTTTGTTTTACTGGCACTTGATTGGGGGGGGGCTATTACTGGCACTTGATTAGGGGGGGCTATTACTGGCACTTGATTGGGGGGGCTATTACTGCCACTTGATTGGGGGGGCTATTACTGGCACTTGATTGGGGGGGGCTATTACTGGCACTTGATTGGGGGGCCTATAACTGGCACTTGATTGGGGGGGCTATTACTGGCACATGATTTGGGGGGGTATTACTGGCACATGATTTGGGGGGCTATTACTGGCACATGATTTGGGAGGGCTATTACTGGCACATGATTTGGGGGGCTATTACTGGCACATGATTGGGGGGGGCTATTACTGGCACATGATTGGGGGGGCTATTACTGGCACATGATTGGGGGGGCTGTTATTACTGGCACATGATTGGGGGGGTTGTTATTACTGGCACATGATTGGGGGGCTGTTATTACTGGCACATGATTGGGGGGGCTGTTATTACTGGCACATGATTGGGGGGCTGTTATTACTGGCACATGATTGGGGGGGCTGTTATTACTGGCACATGATTGGGGGGGCTGTTATTACTGGCACATGATTGGGGGGCTGTTATTACTGGCACATGATTGGGGGGGCTGTTATTACTGGCACATGATTGGGGGGGCTGTTATTACTGGCACATGAGAGGCACTGGGGGGTGATGAGAGGCACTGGGGCTCTTATCTGAGGTCTGATTGGGGGTCATTCATATTGGGGTCTGAGCTGAGGTGTGATCTGAGGTCTTATTAACATTGGGGATCTTATTGGGGCTGTTAGCTGATGTCTGATTAACATTGGGGGTCTGATTGGTGGTCTGACCAGAGGTTTAATGAAAAATGTAAAAAAGAGAATATGGATGGGCACTCGTATATGGAAATAAAGGACAGGATTTATTGAAACATACAACAAGACAGCAGTAAAAACAATAAAATACTATTAATAAAATATATAAAAAAATGTAGAAAATATTTTCTGAGCAGGGGTCGCCTAGTCCAGTTAAACCTCACTGGAATGTGTTCCAATACAATGGTAAAGGAGAGAGGTTATACTGGATAGGCAGCCTTCGCCAAAAAACTAATTCAATCCTCTATACCATTAAAAATGCATTAAATATTATAATCCTATGTCCAAATAAAACATACACATGAATATTCAGCGCCGCTGAATTGTCCTTGGTGAATAGACTGTTGTAGATACACAGATATGTCAACTCTGTTTCCTATTGTGGATGCACAAAATAGCGCTATGTGTATCAATTTATATCCTGTTGCATATACACAGATATCGCTAGTGCATCGGTGACTTCTCCTGTCTGATTGATAATCTTTGTAGAGAGTACAGTCTCTATGTATTCGCAATACAATTCAAAAGGAAGGATTGAAGAATATTTTCAAATATCCAAGTATAAATCATCAATTTCTTCGATCTTATAGATCTATTGCCTCTTGACTCTTTACCCACTATGTGGGCTTACCTTTTGCCTGGTTCTCAACTTTGCTGGGGCTAGAAAAATGACCTCTGCTCCGTGCTGCAAGCCGGCGTCCCGGCTATGGAGTCCGTCGCGTCCCACGTGTGTTGCGCACTTGCTTCCAACAGCTGACTTGGTATGAAAGCTGCGTGCTTGTGATCTCAGGCGCAGGTAGATGACGTGTTAGAGGCCTTTTCCAAGATAGAGAAAATAGTAGTAATTCTTCTTCTTTAAAGTGCACTTTTCTTTCATGAAGAGTAATGAAAAATATTTTTTTCTTATTGTGCCCACTTCCAGCCCGGAGCCCAGCTGCCCAGAGCACTGATCCGGAGCAGCTTGGAGAAAAAAGCCTCACAGTCTCCCACACTCCTTCTGCCCGGCCAAGCCAGCCAGCACCCCTGAGGCCAAGCCAGCCAGCACCCCTGAGGCTTCAGAACTGTAAGTGGGGGGGGGTTTCACACACACACACACTTAAAATTTGACGATATAAACAACTCGCAGTTTACTGAATAAGAATATACCCGGCGAGCAAAAATGCTGTTCCCCCCAGATTTTTGGGGGTTCCTACACCCATGCTTAGGGGGATATTTAAAAATGAGTTTTCCAAGACAAGCCATGTCTTGGAGGAGGGAGACCTGATCCAGTCAACTATCCTGGATAGAAGGATGGATCTCATGTACAGTACAGACCAAAAGTTTGGACACACCTTCTCATTCAAAGAGTTTTCTTTATTTTCATGACTATGAAGGCATCAAAACTATGAATTAACACATGTGGAATTATATACATAACAAACAAGTGTGAAACAACTGAAAATATGTCATATTCTAGGATCTTCAAAGTAGCCACCTTTTGCTTTGATTACTGCTTTGCACACTCTTGGCATTCTCTTGATGAGCTTAAAGAGGTAATCCCCTGAAATGGTCTTCCAACAGTCTTGAAGGAGTTCCCAGAGATGCTTAGCACTTGTTGGCCCTTTTGCCTTCACTCTGAGGTCCAGCTCACCCCAAACCATCTCGATTGGGTTCAGGTCCGGTGACTGTGGAGGCCAGGTCACCTGGCGCAGCACCCCATCACTCTCCTTCATGGTCAAATAGCCCTTACTTTTAAAGTTTTCCCAATTTTTCGGCTGACTGACTGACCTTCATTTCTTAAAGTAATGATGGCCACTCGTTTTTCTTTACTTAGCTGCTTTTTTCTTGCCATAATACAAATTCTAGCAGTCTATTCAGTAGGACTATCAGCTGTGTATCCACCTGACTTCTCCTCAACGCCACTGATGGTCCCAACCCCATTTATAAGGCAAGAAATCCCACTTATTAAACCTGACAGGGCACACCTGTGAAGTGAAAACCATTTCAGGGGACTACCTCTTGAAGCTCATCAAGAGAATGCCAAGAGTGTGCAAAGCAGTAATCAAAGCAAAAGGTGGCTACTTTGAAGAACCTAGAATATGACATATTTTCAGTTGTTTCACACTTGTTTGTTATGTATATAATTCCACATGTGTTAAGTCATAGTTTTGATGCCTTCAGCTACCATAAAGAAACAGCACTATGTTTCTACATAGAGCGTGCAGCCACCCGCTGCGACTTCCTGACCCCGGGTATAACGGAGTCAGGTGTGGCTCTTGACACCCTCGTGACAATACCCCCCTCTCTACGAGGGGCCTCCGGACACTCAGGACTAGGTCTCTCAGGATGAGAGGCATGAAAAGCCCGAACTAACCTGTCGGCGTTTACCTCAGACGCTGGAACCCACATTCTTTCCTCGGGACCGTAACCCCTCCAATGCACCAGATATTGAAGAGAGCGGCGGACCCGACGAGAATCAACAATTTTGGATATTTGAAACTCTAGATTACCATCCACAACAACAGGAGGGGGTGGCAGCGGTGACGGTTCTAGAGGTGGAACATATTTCTTGAGTAACGACTTATGGAAGACGTTATGGATTTTAAAAGTCTGAGGTAGCTCCAGGCGAAAAGCCACGGGGTTAATGATGGCTACTATTTTGTAAGGGCCAATGAACCTAGCACCCAGTTTCCAAGAGGGAACCTTTAATTTAATATTCCTAGTAGACAACCACACATAGTCATTCAGTCCTAGGTCCGGACCTGGCGACCGTCTCTTATCAGCCATGCATTTATATTTACCTCCGATATTTTTCAAGTTAGCTTGCACCTTCTGCCATACCGATGAAAGAGATGATGAAAACCGTTCCTCTTCGGGAACCCCAGAAGACCCCCCCTCTTTGAAAGTACAGAATTGGGGATGAAAACCATATGCACCAAGAAATGGTGACTTGCCAGTAGATTCCTGACGGCGATTATTTATGGCAAACTCGGCTAACAGTAAATATGATGACCACACCTCTTTGTTTTCAGACACAAAACATCTTAGATATGTCTCAAGGTTTTGGTTGGTACGCTCAGTCTGTCCATTCGACTGAGGATGGAAAGCTGAGGAAAAGGACAAGTGTACCCCCAAACAGGAACAAAAAGCTTTCCAAAACTTAGAAATAAACTGGGTTCCCCGATCCGAAACAACATCGGAAGGGACCCCGTGAAGCTTCACGATTTCACTGATGAATACCTGAGCAAGAGTCTTAGCATTAGGTAGTGCGGGTAATGCAATGAAGTGTACCATTTTGCTAAACCTGTCCACTACTACCAAGATAACTGTTTTACCCGCAGACAAAGGTAAGTCAGTGATAAAACCATTGACAGATGTGTCCATGGTCTATTGGGAATGACAAGTGGCAATAAAGACCCTGCAGGAGGTGTATGAGAGACTTTCGCGCGCACAAGTAGAACAGGAAGACACAAAATCCATTACATCCTGACGCAACCTTGGCCACCACAAACGACGAGACAATAGCTCCAAGGTTGCTTTACTACCCGGGTGCCCAGCAAGTGCCGAATTATGATGTTCCTTTAATAATTTGAGACCCAGGTTCAACCGTACAAACAATTTCTCTGAGGGGCAAGAGACCGGGGCGTCCCCCTGGGCCTCTAACACCTTCCCCTCCAGAACAGAGTGTACCGCAGAGACAACCACTCCTCTTTGTAGAATGGGTACCGGATCACTTACATTACCCCCTCCAGGGAAACAACGAGATAGTGCATCTGCCTTGGTATTTTTTGCCCCAGGACGATAGGTAATAACAAAGTTAAACCTGGTAAAAAATAGCGACCACCTAGCTTGTCTAGGGGTGAGACGCTTAGCTGATTCGAGGTACAGAAGGTTTTTGTGGTCAGTAATCACAGTGACGGGGTGGATTGCCCCCTCTAAAAAGTGACGCGATTCTTCAAACGCTAGTTTAATAGCTAATAGTTCCCTATTGCCAATATCATAGTTCTTTTCTGTTGCAGATAGTTTTTTTAGAAAAGAAAGCACAAGGACGCCATTTGTTAGGAGACGGACCCTGAGACAGCACAGCCCCCACTCCCCCCTCTGACGCATCGACTTCAACAATAAAAGGCTGGGAGACATCAGGTTGGATTAGTACAGGTGCCGAGGTAAACCTCTCTTTTAGAGAGGAAAAAGCAATTTTAGCGGCGTCAGACCATTTAGAAAAATCAGTCCCCTTCCTAGTCATGTCAGTAAGGGGTTTTACAATCACCGAATAATTTTTAATGAATTTTCTATGGAAATTAGTGAAGCCCAAGAACCGTTGCAGTGCTTTAAAGTTCTCAGGAAGATCCCAATCTAAAATTGCCTGGACCTTCCTAGGATCCATACGGAAACCTGAAGCAGATAATAAATAACCTAGGAACTGTATTTCCTGAACGGCGAAGACACACTTTTCAATTTTAGCATATAATTTATTAGTCCGTAGGACCTGCAGTACCTGTCTGACATGCACCTCATGTGTTTTCAAATCAGACGAATAAATTAAAATATCATGACTAAAAATGTTATTAACAAAATGTTGGAAGACAGCAGGAGCATTGGTCAGACCGAAAGGCATGACTAGATTTTCATAATGCCCCTCAGGGGTGTTAAAAGCTGTCTTCCACTCATCCCCTTCCTTAATACAAATCAGATTGTAGGCCCCCCTAAGATCAAGTTTGGAGAACCACCTAGCACCCGCAATCTGATTAAACAGGTCAGGAATGAGAGGAAGAGGGTATGGGTCTCGGATGGTTATCCGGTTTAGTTCGCGGAAATCTAGGCAAGGACGCAGGCGCCCATCTTTCTTTTTAACGAAGAAAAACCCTGCAGCCACGGGTGAAGAAGAGGGTCTGATGTGTCCCTTAGCCAAGCTCTCGGAGATATAATCTTTCATGGCTTGTCTCTCCGGACCCGAAAGATTATATAACCTGGTCTTGGGTAATTTTGCACCGGGAATCAGGTTAACCGGGCAATCATAAGGACGGTGAGGTGGTAACTTCTGACAACCCTTTTCAGAAAAAACGTCCTCGAAGTCCGAAATAAATGTAGGTAGGGTAGCTATGGAGGCGACTAAGCAATTGCTATTTAAGCAATTTTCTCTGCAATGCTCACTCCACTCCAATATCTCCCTGGCCTGCCAATCCACCACTGGATTGTGCGCTACCAACCAGGGAAGACCCAACACCACCGGAGTGGGAAGCCCCTCCAGAACATAACATGAAAGCAACTCGTTATGGTGGTTCCCTACCCGAAGGTGTAAGTTATGGACAATGTGAGTGAGGTTTCTCTGAGACAGAGGAGCAGAATCAATAGCGAATATGGGAATAGGTCTCTGTAGCGTACAGAGAGACAAACACATAGTGTGGGCAAAATGGGCATCTATCAAATTTACTCCTGCTCCACTGTCTAGAAAAAAAGAAATAGTCTCCATCTTAACGCCAAAAACAACAACCGCTGGCAACACAAATTGCGATGTTCGTATGGAGGAAACGTATACCCCCCGGCTGACATCCTCCACACAGCCTGGGGTTAGTAGTTTTCTGACGGTTTTTTGTTTTTGAGGAAGAAAGGACAGACATTAATAAAATGACCCCTCTCCCCACAGAAAAAACAAACCCCACGCCTACGGCGAGCCTCAGGAGGACGGACCTGACGAGTAGTTCCTCCTAGCTGCATAGGCTCGCCTAAGTCCATACAGACTAACTGCTGCTTGGGAGAGGTTACCAATTGCTCCGGTTTTTTCAATCTGTCCCTAAGACGTCTATCTATTCTGATAGCAAGGGACATAACCGCATCAAGGGAAAAGGGAGTCTCATACAGCGCAAGCGCATCCTTAATCCTTTCGGATAACCCAGAGCAGAACTGACTCCTGAGAGCCGGGTCGTTCCACTGGGTATCCGTAGCCCACCTACGGAACTCTGAGCAATAGTCCTCTACTGGCCGCTCTCCCTGTAGGAGTCTCCGTAATTTTGATTCAGCCAGTGCGTCTCGGTCAGGGTCGTCATATATGAGACCCAAGGCCCCAAAAAACTCATCCACTGACCGGAGAGCCTGGGAATCAGCGGGTAAAGAGAAAGCCCAGGATTGCGGGTCCCCCTGCAGCAGGGAAATAACAACCCCCACCCGCTGTTCTTCATTACCAGAGGAGTAAGGGCGCAGCTTAAAATATAATTTACAGGCCTCACGGAACGTCACAAATTTGTCCCTTCCCCCAAAAAATCTGTCAGGAAGAACAACCTTGGGTTCCGCAACAACCTGGTTACCTGTAGCAACCGCTGGGCTTGCGGTCTGTTGTAATTGCTGCTGTTGCTGGAGGACCGACGCCTTCAATCCTGCCACCTCCAAAGACAGGTCTTGAAGTTGCCCTGACAAAGCAGCAACTGGATCCATACTGGATTCTAAGTAGGTAGAAAGAAATATATATATTTTTTTACCTACACAAAATAAAGGCCAGATATATTGTAATGACCGGCGTCACGCAAAGGGAGGGAAATGGGAAGGCCCTGTCCAAGGAAGAGGGAAAGGTGGTGACCCCTGACTCACCTTGCGGCTGGCACCTGACTGCCCTGACGTCCCTAGATGAGTTACTCACCTGTACGCCGATCACGTGCCTAAACCCTGGCTTTCCCTAAGATGAGCCCTGTGTAGTGAACGGGGCGGTGGGATCACTAGTCTGCACCACTGACACTAAAGGAAAACACCAAGGAGAGGACAGACAATACAGACAAAACATATAATCCCAGGTGGGCGACAACAGCAGACCACCAAGGCCCACAGGGATCCGGAGTGTAACACTCTGAAACAACAACCGGGAAACACAGTTACACAGCTCCAGTGGGTCAGTATAGAAGTCCAGGCAGGAAGCTCTATATCTGGCAACCAGAGAAGTGTGAGAGGGGAATATAAGGAGGTTGGGAGTGCTGGACAAGAAACAGCTGAGGAGAAGGAGCTACGGATCCCTGAGTGAGTCAAAAAGGGTTGCAAGGTAAACCCAGAAAGCTACCATAAAGAAACAGCACTATGTTTCTACATAGAGCGCGCAGCCACCCGCTGCGACTTCCTGACCCCGGGTATAACTGAGTCAGGCGTGGCTCTTGACACCCTCGTGACACACTAGAGACATAAGTAGGTTCTTCCTTCCAAACCACGATAAGAAGGGGAAATTTAATGAGTCCAGCTGAGCAATAATGGATGATAAAAGGGGTTTGTAATTTAGAGCATAAAGATTGGATAGGAGGGGGGTAAGTTTAACACCTAAATATGTTAACTGTTGGGTATCCCAATTAAAGGGGGTGGAAGCCTTGAGGGAAGCGAGAGTTGTGCGGGGGAGTCTCATGTGTAGGAACTGGGATTTGGTGGGATTAACTTTGAAATTGGATAGGGATCCAAATTGATTCAGTAATGAAAGAATAATGGGCATGGACCTAAGGGGGTTAGTCGTAATTATTAGGAGGTCGGACGCTGAGGATTGGGCATACATCGAAAAGACTGAGTTGATGAAAGAGTCTGGAATTTGGAATTTTTGTAAAGTAGAGCAGATATAAGACCAATCAATTCTATCAAAAGCTTTCTCAGCGTCCGTGCCAATCAGGATCAAAGGAATAAGTTTGTGGGAGGCGTAGTAAAGGGAATTTAGGACTTTAGTGGTGTTATCTTTTCCCTTCCGACCCTTGACAAAGCCCACCTGGTCTGGGTGGATTAAAGTGGGAAAAAAGTTATTCAGGCGAAGGGCTAGCAATTTGGCTAGGAGTTTTAGGTCCACATTGAGCAGGGATATGGGGCGATAATTAGAGCAGGAAGTGGGGTCCTTTCCGTCTTTGGGAATTATAGTGATAGTCGTCCTAGTCATATCTGTGGAGATAGGGGCCCCTCCTAGAGAAGAATTATAAATTGTGAGTAGATGGGGGGTAAGAATGTTCTTAAAAGAGGAGTAGTAAAGTATTGGGAGACCGTCAGGGCCTGGGCACTTCCCTTTAGGGGTTATTTTTATAGCAGCCTCCAATTCTTGGGATGAAAATGGTCTGGAAAGAAGTTCCTTTTGGGGAGGGGTTAGGGTGGGGAGTCCAGGAAGCGTTTAACTCGAGGTAATCTTTCCTCAGGGGAATATTTTAGTTCATGCGGGGGGAGATCGTATAGTGATTTGTAGAAGAGTTTAAATTGTTCAGCAATTTCCTCTGATTTAAACAGAGAAACACCTTGTGAGGATTTGACGCTTTGGACATATCGGGACCCTCTTCTCTCTTTTATCCTCCGAATCATATACTTAGAAGCCTTATTGCCATGGACATAAAACTTCTGTTGGGATGACAAAAAATATTTTGCTGAACGCTTTGTTCAAAAGGTTCTTGAGTTCAGATCTAAGGGTCAGGAGTTCTGATAGGTGCAGAGCAATCTGGGAATGTTTATGCTGTTTTCAATTGAGTGTATCCGTGACAGGAGGTGGTTTAGTTTTTTCTCTGATTCTTTTTTGAGGAATGAACACAAGCTTATGAGTTTACCTCTAATATAGGGTTTGTGGGCATCCCATAACGTTTGGGGGGAAATGTCGGGGGTGTTGTTGATAGAAAAGTATTCCTCCAGATGGGAGGCAATCTGGGTCTTATGCGATGTGTTGCTTAGTAAGGAATCATTGAAGCGACAATTTGGGGTTCTAGAGGGGTCGCTAATAAGTGTAATTTGCATGTTATTGGGGCGTGGTCGGATAGTGTGATGTTTCAAATCTTAGCTAATTTGCATAGTTGTAATTTTTCTTTGGGAATAAACACATAATCGATCCTAGTATACGTGTCATTGGCCGATGAGTAGTAGGAAAAATCCTTCTCATCTGGGTGTAAACACCTCCAGACGTCAACCAGACCTAAGTTAAACAGTCTAACTTGTAGTGCTTTAAGGCCTCTGGTGGAAACTGAGGGACTTTTTAGAAGATGAGTCTACCAGTGGGTGAGGGTTAGATTAAAGTCGCCTCCCTATATTAAGGTGCCCTCAATATGTTCCTCCAACAGGTTCAGGAGGGAAAGGAACCAGTCTACCTGGCCGGAGTTGGGGGCATAAACATTTACCAAGGTGAAGGACCTGTTGGCCTATTAAACCCTTCAGGATGAGGTATCTACCCTCCAGATCTGGGATTTGCGTCTGGAAAGTGAAAGGAAAATCCTTGCGGAAACCTATACTCACACCCCTTGAGGCAGCGCCACCAGCTCCACAATGATACCACGTGGGGAATTTGGCGTACGTAAGATTGGGGTAATGACCATGCTTGAAGTGAGTTTCCTGAAGGAAAATCACAGAGCTATTTTCTTTTCTCAGCAATGAAAAGATTCTGCACCTTTTGGAGGGTGATCTTAGTCCTTTAACATTGTAGGAAAACAGGTGAACGTCCGCCATTATCTTATGTAAAATTTGGAAGGCGGGGTATGGAAGGAGGTCCACCTGGCCCTCTTAAGGAAGGCGCTGCCTGGCAGGGTGAGAGTCAGGGGGTAAGAGTGCATTATGTAAATAACCTGTTTGGTAGGAGGAAAAAACAAAATGTGCTTAGTAAAAATCTTACTTCCAATATTGCTAGAATAGAAGAACACCTTCTTAGGCATGGGTGAAATATACCTGTCACAGTGAGAAAAAATAAGAACAAGTAACAAAAAACATAACAAGAACTTAAAGGTAAGCTCAGATGTGAAATTACTGTTTGAGTAGGTTAGTACAGAAAACAGTGACAGTGGGGGGGATATAGATGTAACGTCATATAGGTAAGTAGATAGAACCCTCAAGGGTAATACTACTGGATTGGAGAGGTCAGAGACCTGGGGTATATGAGGATTCTCATTTATCCGGCAGTGAAATCTCTTTGGGGTAGACGCCAGGTATCCTCTCTTGTTTTTCTGTGATCTTGGAGTGCGCAGAGTCTCCAGGGGGATACCACAGGCAGAGGCGTCAGAGATGATAAATTCTGGACTATCTCCCAATTTTACTATGTCAGAGAGGGAGATTTTCAAGTGTGAGCGTAGGCTTTCTCCAGATCGCAATAGGAGGAAATGATGATGCGCCGGCCGTCATGAAGAAACGACAAACCAACGGGAAGGTCCAGTGGTTAGTGATATTATGCTGACAAAGCCATTCCGTTAGTGGCTTCAGGGATCTGCGTTTCTTCAAAGTGGACTGTGCTAGATCTTGGTAGACAGCGATAGTATTATTCTCCCATCTCAGTGGTTCTGCTTGCCTAGCCCCAGACACTATGGCCTCCTTGACTGGGAAATGTAGAAACTTGTAAATAACGTCCCGTGGGGGCTCAGAGATTTGCGGTTAGGGCGGAGGGCTCTGTGCGCTCTTTTAATGATCACTCCGTGGACTGAGTCCGGTCCCAGGATTTGGAGGCAGATCTGGATGACAGCTTGAGGGACATCTACTGGGGACACAGACCTCAGGTATCCCACGGAAACGCAGGTTGTTTCTCCTGCCTCTATTCTCCTGTTCCTCGATAGCAGAGTACAGGGAATTAAGTGCCTCTGGCATCAGACAAGCTGTTAGCAGCTTCCGATTGATGAGTAATGATGGCCGCTTGATTTTCTTCCAGGGCCTCAACTCGTCTGCTTATGTGACGGGACATCTTCTTTGATAGAAGCGAGGTCCAGGCTGAGGAGACCCAGGGCATCCAGCAGTGCCTCTTTGAGTAAGAACGAGAGATGGGGAGGCTATCAGGGTCAGGGGAGTCAACGCTTACCCCTTCTATGTCGGCCGTCTCTCTGGCTGGTCTGGAGTTGCCGCCTCTTGGAGTGCCGGGCGCCATCTTAGGTTCCCTGTTCACTGCAATAGCCGCCGCTTTTTTAATAAAACTATCCATATCGCCGGGCTGGCTGGAGGAATGGGCTTGACTCGCTTGGTCAGAAGGCTTTTGGCCACCTATCTTGACCATTTTAGTGACCAGTGGGGCTGTTTAGACAAGCTGTGAGGGTAAAATCAACAGGAGAGCAGCTCTTCACATGACCCGCTCGGCTCCGGCACTAGCTCTGCCCCCCAACATAATAATAATCTTAGAGAGTACGTGCATTTATTGCCAATAAGAGACTGAGTATATACTTGAAAGTAAGTAGCCTTGATATGGGTGGGGGAGAAGTATAGATAAAATAGATCACTCGTAATTCCTGAAAGAGGACCAAGAAGACCAGCACTTCTTGAACACAGTTGTTCTATCATTTTCCCATGAGGCTAATTCCTCGAATCTATATAGTTGGTCAATTCTGGCAATCCATTGAGGAATGGGTGGTGTGTCTGCCGATAACCAGTAGCGAGGAATTAAAAGACGTGCTGCATCCAAGAGGTGGTTGAAGAGGGGGGGGATAGTCTCCTTGTGAGTGGGTATGTATGTCCCTAAAAGTGCTAGAGCAGGTAACATAGGGATGGTTGAATGGCATATCTGGTTACATTTTTCAAGTATGTCAGACCACCACATTTTAATTTTAGGGTAAGACCACCATATGTGGAAAAAAGAGCCTCTATCACTACTGCACCTCCAACACTTGTCTGAACGGGTAGTGCTGAATCTGCACGTTATGTCTGGGGTTTTGTACCATCTTGTTAGTATTTTGTAGGCGTTTTCCTGTAACACATCTCGACGCTTTGTGAGGTCTTAGAAGGATCCTGGAAATTGTTGCTGGGTAAATGAGGTTTCAAGGTCTTTCTCCCATAAACCAATAACGCCGGTTTTAGCATAAGTTTAGGGGTGTTTAAATTTTTATATATCAAGGGAAATCAATTTAGGTTGCGGGTTGGGTTTTGACAAAAGGTTTTCAAACCAAGTAAGCGGGCGTATATAAGGGAGCTTTTGCAATGTGTTTGGTAATAAAGGACTGTAGAAATGAAATAAGGAAGGGGGAACTTACATTCTGGGAAGAGCCGAGTAAGAGATACCGGATCCATTTAATTTCCCACTATCATCAAAGAGAGACACCACTGAATGAGTAGAAGTCTCTTATAGACGAAGGAAGGCTATTTAATAGAGCTTTGGGTGACATTCTAAAATATCTCTGACCTGGATTAACGGGGAGGGTAATGGAATAGTGTGTTGTAAAAGATTGGAACCATTCCCAAGCTTTAAGGTGGATTTGATAAAGGGTTACAGTATTTAACCATGTTCTAGAAATTCCAGTTCCCACTAGAAGTTCTCTGAAAGGGATGCCATATTGTGTTTGTTCAAGGTCAACCCAAGGTTCATCCGTTGTTCCCTTAATCAAACCCACAAACCTAGCTAGGAGAACTGAATTATTGTATAGTTCGGGGTTGGGCAAGCCTATTCCACCAAAGGATTTAGGCCTATTTAGGGTGGAGAACGCTATGCAAGCTTTCCTTCCAGCCCAAATGAAGGATCTAATCATTTGGTTGAATGATTTATAAAATGCTTTAGGCACCGGAATTGGTAGGACTTGTTGGAGGTAGGTCATTCTTGGGATTATGAGTGAGGTTACTATATACTTCCTGCCGAACCAAGACAACAGGAGATTGTTAAGAGAGGAAAGTTGGTCTTTTATTGAGTTTAAGAGTGGAGTGTAGTTTAGGGCGAAACAAAGAGTCAGGGTCAGGGCCTATTTTGATTCCCAGATATGTGATGTGTGGGGTTATCCCAGTTAAAAAGTGAATTTGACTTAAGCTCTTGTATCCATTGATGAGGGAAAGCCAACGTTAAGAACATGGGATTTATTAGTATTGATTTTTAAAATTTTAGAAGATACAAAATGGTTAAATTATTCGGTGGATGTGGGGGAAAGCTGAGGCCGGGGTTTGTAAACATAATAAGCAGAATCGTCAGCAAGGCTGCCACCTTATGTTCATATCTTCCCACACGGACCCCTTGGATTCCCCCCTCTCTCCTGATAGCCTGTAGTAAAGATTCCATGACCAAAACAAACAGTAGGGGGAGAAAGGGGGGCAACCTTGCCTAGTCCCATTATGTATAGCAAAGGGAGAGGATAGGGGAGCTATTAACATTACAGAAGCTGATGCATTTGTATTATAAAGAAAAAACTGCATTATAAATCGGACTGGAATCCCGAATACAGATAGTACTTGCACATGAGTCCCAATCCACTCTGTCAAATGCCTTCTCAGCATCCGTGCTGAGAAGGATTAGAGGGCGTTTATATTTTTTGCGTGATATATGCAATTTAAGACTCTGGAGGTATTGTCCTTTCCTCCCTGCCCCTTACAAAACCTACTTGATCTCTTTGAATCAAAGTAGGGAGAAAAGTAGATAAACGTGTGGCCAATAATTTTGCTAAAATTTTTAAGTCCAAATTTAGCTGGGAAATAGGACGGTAATTTGCACAATTAGAACTATCTTTCCCCTCTTTTGGATCAGGGAGATATGGGCCTTAGTCATATCTGTAGTCATGTTAGTGCCGGTTAGAGAGCTATTACACACTTCAAGTAAATAGGGGCTTAATATCTTAGAAAGTGAGCGATAATATGAGGCCGGAAGGCCATCAGGGCCTGGGCATTTCCCTCTAGTTAGCTGTTTGATAGTGTCTTCTACTTCTTGTAAAGTAAAGGGGGCTTGTAACAGTTGTGTCTGTTGTTTGGAAAGGGTTGGGAGAGACAAGGAATGAAGAAAGGACATTATAGACTCATTAGGTGGGAAGGGATATGGTACTCTTGTTTCTGTTTTTTTTTAGATTATATAGGGAATGATATAATTCTCTGAATTGGGCCGCAATGTCAGCGGTGGAGTAGGCTAAGCCGCCACTAGAAGTTTTAATCTGATGAATGTAATTATGGGCTTTCTTTTGCTTTCTACATTGCATCATAAATTTAGACGCTCTATCACCATGGGCATAGTACTTAAATTGTGCTTGTAAGTAATATTTGGCTGAGGCATTATTTAGGATCTTTTTTAGGGCTTCCTTTGTTGCAGTTAGTTCTGAAAGGTGAGATTCTAACCGAGATTGTTTGTGTAGGGATTCAAGTTTTTGAATTTTGACTAATAAGGAGTCCACAAGGGCTTCCTGGCTTTCTTGACTTTAGCTCCCATAGAGATAAAGTGACCTCTCATAAAGGCTTTATGAGCATCCACAAAACCTGACAAGAAGTGACTGATTTATAGTTAAAGGAAAAATATTCCTTCAAAGCTTTTTGTGTTTGGATTAAGGGGTCACCTGGAGCGATCAAATTGCTCATTTAGACGCCATCTAAAGGGACGTGGTTCTAGATTGGGGGCAGATAATGTCAAAAAGACCGGGGAGTGATCCGAAAGGTGCATAGTACCAATGTTGGCCAGGCTGCAAAACTGGAGATGTTCTTTTGATATGAATAGGTAATCCAGTCTGTGATAAGACCCATGTACATGAGAGAAAAAAGAATAGTCTCGTTCTTTAGGATTAATAAGTCTCCAGACGTCACAAACAGACCAATTGTGCAGAGTTTTTCTTGAGACGTCTGAGCACATTAGTTGCTATTGTTGACTTTTAGAAGTGTAGTCAATATGTGGTTCAAGCGTTAGATTAAGATCTCCTCCCAATATCACTACTCCCTCCCTGTAAGGCTCCAATAAAGTAAGGGACTTCTATAATCCATGAAGCCTGGCCAAACATTGGGGCATAAAGATTAATTAAGGTATATACTTGGTTTAGCTATAGAACCCTTAAGTAACAATATCTCCCCTCATGATCCTTGAGTATGAAATATATATGTGAATGGAAGGTGCTTCCTGATCCCTATACTTACACCTCTGGAGGCTGAGGGACCCTGAACCACAATGGTACCAGTCTGCAAATAATGAGTTATTAAGGTTTGGTATTTATCAAATTAAAGTGAGTCTCTTGAAGAAAGATGATCGAACACTTTTCCTTCTTTAAGTAGGAGAAATTTGGCTACGTTTAGAGGGGGAGTTGAATCCCTTCACATTGAAGGATGCTATGCAAAGGTCAGCCATGATTCAAGGTGAAGGAAGGAATGTTCAAATGAAATGAGAACAAGAAGTTTAATGTATGTGGTAAGAGATAAAGGGAGAATAGAAAAAAAGCCACACTCAGCCTCCAAAAGCGAAGCACCACAGGATGTTCCATAGGTCTTGGATAGGATCGTCGGTCATGCTTACGAAGTAAAGTACCTGACTGAAAATAAAAACAAAAGTAGAAAGAAAAAATAAGAAGCAAGGTAACAGTATGAATAATACAATGATATGTATATAACATTTTTAGCAGAGCTAGGAGACTCTGCAAATTCTTGGGGGGAAAGGTGTATCTTTCAGAATATCCCTCCATAGGACAGATTATACCAGACAATATTACTGCTATAAGGCAGGGTATTAACCCTCTCTCAGCAACTAGCAACTAGGGAGAGCAATAATAGAGTTTTAGGTTGAAACATAAGAAGAATAGTAGCAAATAATCGCAAACAAACATTGATTAAAGCATTTTCCCTCTAACCTAAAGTTCGCCATTGAGTCCACACATGCAGGGAGGGAACATAACCTAGCATCAAAACAGAGGTATTTATTCGGGGTGAAACTGCCCGATATAGGAATGATCGGCTGAATAATGACAGTAGAGAGTCATGCGAGTATATACTTATCGACGATCCTGATCTTCATTCGTCAATAAGTGGGAGTCTCCTCGTAGTGGAGATGTTCGATCTTCTTCCCCTTTGCGGTTTGGGGGTAAGAGGAGGTTTCCCAAGGTACGAGAGTTGGCAAATCGGGAAGGGTAAGCTGTGTTCTGAAGCATGTCCCAATTATCGATCGGCAGCGGCTGTATCTGAAGGTGAGCATATATCTTCTCCAGGTCTTTGGGAGAGGAAATGAAGAGGCAACGTCCTTCATGGGAAAAGGAAAGGCCGAAGGGAAAGGACCATCAATATAAAATCTTCTGAGAGCGCAGCCAATCCGTGAGTGGCTTCAGCGCTCTGCGCTTTCGAAGAGTAGATTGTGCTAAGTCCTGATAAATTGCAATTTCATTACCTTCCCATAACAGCGACGGGTTGTTCCTGGCGCTGGGAAAGAACCGCTTCCTTGACCGGGAAGTAGAGAAATTTACAGATAACATCCCGTGGGGGTTCGTTCGGTTGTGGTTTGGGCCTTAGTGCCCTATGAGCCCTCTCAATGGTAATTTCGTGCACTGTGCCAGGGCCCAGAAATTGCAGGCAGATTTGCATCACTGCTTCAGGAACATCACCAGGGTTAATAGATTCAGGAATACCCCTGAACCGAAGATTATTCCTTCTTCCCTATTCTCCTGATCCTCCAACGCTGTATACAGTAGGTTGATGTGCGACTGATATTCAGCCATATTAGACGACACCTCTTTCTGGTGTGTAGCAATCTTGTGTTGATTTTCTTCCAGGGTCTCCACTCTGAATCCTATGTGGCGAATATCAACCCTGATAAGCCGCCAGCTCAGAGCTGAGGGGTTCAAGAGCTTCAGCAAGCGAGTCTTTAAGTAAACTCCTGGATATCGGTAAGGCATCTGGGCTCAGGGAATCTTCCCTACCTCTTACAGCACCAGCAGGAGCTTGCTGTTTGTAGCTGGCAGCCTTCGGAGTTTCGGGCGCCATTTTAGTTTCTCTTGCCACGCATGAAGCGGCAGCCTTTTTAATGAATTTGTCCATTTCTCCCGGCTGAATTGCCGCTTTAGCAGGACCGGGTTGATCTGTGTTCTTTTGTCCTCCGATTTTGACCATTTTCGGTCTGGTAAGCTGATGATAAGAGGCTGTGAAGGATAATCAAGTAGCGGAGCGACGCTTCACACAGCCATCCACTCTCAGCGTAGGCTCCACCCCCCGTCTGATCCAATTCTGATGCAGCCCGATGTGTCTCAGCCATTCGTGTGGAGGTGGATGCTTCAGAGGTGGGGGTTGGAGCAGTGTTGTCGCAGTGTTGTCGCCGAGAGGAATTATGATGTAGGAGACAGGAATTGCTGGCCATCAAACTGCCTTTGAGGAATGGCGTCACTGGTTGGAGGGGGCATCTCATCCCGTTACGGTATATACTGATCATAAGAACTTGGCTTACCTGCAATCTGCCAAGCGTCTGAATCCTAGACAGGCTAGATGGTCACTGTTCTTTACTAGGTTCAACTTTGTGGTTACTTTTCGCCTGGGGGTTAAAACGTCAAGGCCAGATGCATTGTCTCGTAGTTTTCCTGGGGGAAGTGATTCAGAGGATCTTGCTCCGATTTTGGCTGATGGAGTGGTTGTCTCCGGTCTGTACCCTGAGTTGGAGATAGAGGTGTTGGGAGCCCAGGAGGAGGCTCCGGATTCTTATCCCCCAGGTAGGTTGTTTCTTCCTGCTGGATTGCGATACAAGGTATTCAAGGAACATCACAATACTGTCCTTGCGGGACATCCTGGGGGCAAGTCCACCTTTGATCTGATTTCCCGGAGGTTCTGGTGGCCCGGGTTACGTAAGAGTGTTGAGGATTACGTAGCGGCCTGAGAGACATGTGCACGGTCAAAGTTGCTCACACTCGACCTTCTGGTTCACTTCTTCCTTTGTCTATTCCATCTTGTCCTTGGACGCACTTGTCTATGGACTTTATTACTGATCTGCCGAGTTCCTCTGGGAAAACAGTGATTTTGGTGGTTGTTGACCGTTTCAGTAAAATGGCTCACTTTGTATCGTTAGCTAGTTTGCCCAATGCCAAGACTCTTGCTCAGGTTTTTGTGGATAACATAGTGAAATTACATGGCATTCCTTCGGATGTGGTTTCTGATAGGGGCACGCAGGTTGTTTCCAGGTTTTGGATGGCATTCTGCTCTCGTCTTGGTATCCAACTTTCGTTCTCTTCGGCTTTTCGCAGTCGAATGGACAGACAGAGCGTACTAATCAAAACCTGGAGACCTACAGGGAGTGCAGAATTATTAGGCAAGTTGTATTTTTGAGGATTAATTTTATTATTGAACAACAACCATGTTCTCAATGAACCCAAAAAACTCATTAATATCAAAGCTGAATATTTTTGGAAGTAGTTTTTAGTTTGTTTTTAGTTTTAAGCTATTTTAGGGGGATATCTGTGTGTGCAGGTGACTATTACTGTGCATAATTATTAGGCAACTTAACAAAAAACAAATATATACCCATTTCAATTACCGGTATTTATTTTTACCAGTGAAAATAATATAACATCTCAACATTCACAAATATACATTTCTGACATTCAAAAACAAAACAAAAACAAATCAGTGACCAATATAGCCACCTTTCTTTGCAAGGACACTCAAAAGCCTGCCATCCATGGATTCTGTCAGTGTTTTGATCTGTTCACCATCAACATTGCGTGCAGCAGCAACCACAGCCTCCCAGACACTGTTCAGGGAGGTGTACTGTTTTCCCTCCTTGTAAATCTCACATTTGATGATGGACCACAGGTTCTCAATGGGGTTCAGATCAGGTGAACAAGGAGGCCATGTCATTAGATTTTCTTATTTTATACCCTTTCTTGCCAGCCACGCTGTGGAGTACTTGGACGCGTCTGATGGAGCATTGTCATGCATGAAAAATCATGTTTTTCTTGAAGGATGCAGACTTCTTCCTGTACCACTGCTTGAAGAAGGTGTCTTCCAGAAACTGGCAGTAGGACTGGGAGTTGAGCTTGACTCCATCCTCAACCCGAAAAGGCCCCACAAGCTCATCTTTGATGATACCAGCCCAAACCAGTACTCCACCTCCACCTTGCTGGCGTCTGAGTCGGACTGGAGCTCTCTGCCCTTTACCAATCCAGCCACGGGCCCATCCATCTGGCCCATCAAGACTCACTCTCATTTCATCAGTCCATAAAACCTTAGAAAAATCAGTCTTGAGATATTTTCTTAGCCCAGTCTTGACGTTTCAGCTTGTGTGTCTTGTTCAGTGGTGGTCGTCTTTCAGCCTTTCTTACCTTGGCCATGTCTCTGAGTATTGCACACCTTGTACTTTTGGGCACTCCAGTGATGTTGCAGCTCTGAAATATGGCCAAACTGGTGGCAAGTGGCATCTTGGCAGCTGCACGCTTGACTTTTCTCAGTTCATAGGCAGTTATTTTGCGCCTTGGTTTTTTCCACACGCTTCTTGCGACCCTGTTGACTATTTTGAATGAAACGCTTGATTGTTCGATGATCACGCTTCAGAAGCTTTGCAATTTTAAGAGTGCTGCATCCCTCTGCAAGATATCTCACTATTTTTGACTTTTCTGAGCCTGTCAAGTCCTTCTTTTGACCCATTTTGCCAAAGGAAAGGAAGTTGCCTAATAATTATGCACACCTAATATAGGGTGTTTGATGTCATTAGACCACACCCCTTCTCATTACAGAGATGCACATCACCTAATATGCTTAATTGGTAGTAGGCTTTCGAGCCTATACAGCTTGGAGTAAGACAACATGCATAAAGAGGATGATGTGGTCAAAATACTCATTTGCCTAATAATTCTGCACGCAGTGTACTTGAGTTGCTTTGTGGCTGAAAACCAGGAGGACTGGTCCTCATTCTTATCACTAGCAGAATTTGCTTTGAATAACCGTAGGCAGGAGTCCACGGGTAAGTCGCCTTTTTTTTGGCGCATACTCAGTTTGGTACCTTTTTTGGGACTAGTTCCTCTGGGATGCCAGAGGAGGAGAGATTTTCTTCTGCCTTGTCTTCTATCTGGCGGAAGATTCAAGTGAATTTGGAGAGGATGGGTGAGAGGTATAAGCGAATGGCTGACAAGAGACGTATGACTGGTTCGGACCTGTGTGTGGGTGATCTGGTGTGGTTATCTACAAAAAATTTAAACTGAGAGTACCATCTTGGAAACTGGGTCCAAGATTTATTGGACCTTACAAAATATCTGCGGTGGTCAATCCAGTAGCGTTTCGTCTGGATCTTCCGCAGACTTGGAGGATCCATGATGTTAGATATGATAGGGTAAAATAAATCCTGGGGTACTACCATAAGCCCTGAAACAGGGAGCTTAACTATGAGAGATAAGTTGTCACCACTGTAGGTGAAGAGGATACGAAGGGCTTTCCCAGTGGATTCGCCAGGCTTTAGGGATAGCCTAGAATCAAGTTTACAAGGGGAGACTGTTATGGACTATTGAAACAGCATGGATACTTGCTTGTTCTATACACTTGCGTCACACTGCTCAGACACCGCTTAGTAGAAAAATCCTGCTTTCCTGGATGTACCACCAGACACACACACAGCTTTCCCACTATCTTAAAGATGGGAGGCGGAAAGGAGCACATTCCAAATCCCTAGGTACATGTCAGTGAGAGGGGGCTCCTAGCTGATTTCTAAAGTCAGCCTGATGGAAAGTGTAAGATTAACCCATTGAATGCTTGCTATTGTTTCTCAGTATTTAATAAAAATGCACCACATTTAGTCATCTCCCACCGGGAGGGTATATTCTGTGTGAACACTTACAATACACTAGAGCAGTTGTGCCCAACCATTTTTCGTCTGAGGGCCGCACTAGACTTGGTATAAATTTTGCGGCGCGGAACCAGGTAGCTTTGCCAGAAATAAATGCAAACGCTGTGAGGGGGCACGTGTGAGCATTACTACTGTGAAGAGGGCACATATCTGGCATAACTACTGTGAGGGGGCACATATCTGGGCATAAAAACTGTGAGGGGCACATATCAGGGCATAACTACTGTGAGGGGGCACATATCAGGGCATAACTACTGTGAGGAGGGCAGATATCTGGGCATAACTACTGTAAGGGGGCACATATCTGGGCATAACTACTGTGAGGGGGCATGTAGAGCATTACATCTGTGAAGAGGGCACACATCTTGGCATTATTACTGTGAGGGGGCACATATCAGGGCATAACTACTGTGAAGAGGGCACATATCAGGGAATAACTACTGTGAGGGGGCACGAGTGAGCATTACTACTGTGAAGAGGGCACATATCTTGGCATTATTACTGTGAGGGGGCACATATCTGGGTATAACTACTGTGAGGGGGCATGTGTGAGCATTACTACTGTGAAGAGGGCACATATCTTGGCATTATTACTGTAAGGGGGCATGTGATGTATACATGTGTGTAATGTATGTAATGCAGTATGTGATGATCACACACTGCACTACATACATTACACACATGTATACATCACATACTGCGCTGTCACCTTCTTTTGCAGGTCTACCTTGATGTCTGGTCTTTAGGCTTCAGTCAGATCCTCCACTGCCATGCTTGCGCCGTGTGCCCAACACCACCAGGAGCTGGCCCCTTCTCCTTTCATCTCCCGCCGGCTTCTCCTAGAGCAGGGCACTCTAACGCTCCAGTGCCCGCCCAATTTTACCAATCAGGGGCGTAGCTAGAAATGATTGGGCCCCATAGCAAAAAAAATTATGGGCCCCCCCTCCCAGATCTCCCACCCCCACATACCTATCAGACCTCCCACCCCTTCCAGAGCTCCCACCCCAACATCCCCACACCCCTCCCTAGATCCCCCTCAGTGTCATCCACAGATCCCCCCTCAGTGTCATCCACAGATCCCCACTCAGTGTCATCCACAGATCCTTCCCTCAGTGTCATCCACAGATCCCCACTCAGTGTCATCCACAGATCCCCCCCTCAGTGTCATCCACAGATCCCCCCCTTAGTGTCATCCACAGATCCCCCCCCCCTCAGTGTCATCCACAGATCCCCCCCTCGGTGTCATCCACAGATCCCCTCTCGGTGTCATCCACAGATCCCCCCCTCAGTGTCATCAACAGATCCCCCCTCAGTGTCATCCACAGATCCCCCCTCAGTGTCATCCACAGATCCCCCCTCAGTGTCATCCACAAGATCCCCCTCAGTGTCATCCACAGATCCCCCCCCTTAGTGTCATCCACAGATTCCCCCCTCAGTGTCATCCATAGATCCCCCCTCAGTGTCATCCACAGATCCCCCCAGTGTCATCCACAGATCCCCCCCTCAGTGTCATCCACAGATCCCCCTCAGTGTCATCCACAGATCCCCCCCTCAGTGTCATCCACAGATCCCCCCTCAGTGTCATCCACAGATCCCCCCCTCAGTGTCATCCACACATCCCCCCCTCAGTGTCATCCACAGATAACCCCCCTCAGTGTCATCCACAGATATCCCCCTCAGTGTCATCCACAGATATCCCCCCTCAGTGTCATCCACAGATACACCCCCCCCCTCAGTGTCATCCACAGATACACCCCCCTCAGTGTCATCCACAGATATCCCCCCTCAGTGTCATCCACAGATATCCACCCCTCAGTGTCATCCACAGATATCCCCCCTTAGTGTCATCCACAGATATCCCCCCTTAGTGTCATCCACAGATATCCCCCCTCAGTGTCATCCACAGATATCTCCCCCTCAGTGTCATCCACAGATATCCCCCCCTCAGTCTCATCCACAGATATCCCCCCCTCAGTGTCATGCACAGATTCCCCCCCACCCAGAGCCGCTTCCTAGCTAATTTATTCACTGCACTTGCCTTGCCTCTGTGAAATTGAAGATAAGTGCCGTAATCTTGCACAGTCGCACTGAAAGAGGCCAGGTAGACGGTGCATGCGCACTTCAATGCCTCTGCCAGTGCGCCTGTGCGAGATTACGGCGCTTCTCTTCAATTTCACAGAGGCAAGTGCAGTGAATAAATTAGCTAGGAGGCGGCGCTGGGCGGGGAGATTGCAGGCACAGGCAGCATCACTTTGCTGCCTGTGCCGTTTGCAGCGTGCCCTGCGCTGATAAAGTCTGGTCACTGCGCGGGCCGCATGACACGGCTTCGTGGGCCGCATTTGGCCCGCGGGCCGTAGGTTGGGCATCACTGCACTAGAGATTTACTTTGACTCCAATGGGTGTGTCAGAGATTGATTTCTCTGTGCACGTTAAGACAATTTTCAACTAATTTGGAGCAGTACATCAACCTACCTGGTACCTTGACATACAGTATACTATCTGTCACATACAGTATACTTTTTCCGTAGACGGTGTCTGCTGCGGACAGTGACATTACCAGCGCCACATCTGCAGTGTAACGTGTGCGCTTCGAAAATTTATCTGTGACATACAGTATGCTTTTTCCATAAACGGTGTCTGCTGCGGACAGTGACATTACCAGCGCCACATCTGCAGTGTAACGTGTGCGCTTCAAAAATGTATCTGTGACATCTAGTGTACTTTTTCCGTAGACGGTGTCTGCTGCGGACAGTGACATTACCAGCGCCACATCTGCAGTGTAACGTGTGCGCTTCAAAAATGTATCTTTGACATACAGTGTACTTTTTCCCTAGACGGTGTCTGCTGCAGACAGTGACATTACCAGCGCCACATCTGCAGTGTTACGTATGCGCTTCAAAAATTTATCTGTGACATACAGTGTACTTTTTCCGTAGATGGTTTCTGCTGCGGACAGTGATATTACCAGTTTCACATCTGCAGTGTAACATGTGCGCTACTAAAATCTATCTGTGACATACAGTGTACTTTTTCCGTAGACGGTGTCCGCTTATGACATTACCAAGGCCACATCTGCAGTGTAACATGTGCGCTTCAAAAATTTATCTAGAAAAGAAAAACCAAAAAGAGGCAGCGCCTCGTGTGTAGAACCTTACAGACAATAATACAGAAATACACTGATTGTGCTTACCATGTGGGGTTGTGACAAGTCACAACACCTATGTTTCGCCTTACTGGAATTATTCCCGTCCAGTCTGCGGGGGATGGATCTGCATCTGCTGCCTTGGTCTATGCCCTTTTTCCGTCGCTCACGGTCAAAGAGATAAAGCAGGTTTAGTTGAAAGAAGAAAATCAGACCAAATTTCTAACGGCGCTGATGCAGAAGAAGGACTCCGTGTGTCAAAAATGTATCTGTGACATACAGTGTACTTTTTTGCATAGACGCTGCATACATATTACCTGTATAACATTTCCTCATCCCAAATACCTGTGACATTCCCTGCAATTTTTTATTAGCCGCTGGTGACAGCATTGACATTATCTGCGGGATATCTCCAGTGTGACGTTTCCACATCCCAAATACCTTTTTTAATTTATTCGCGCATACGCTTCCAAATCCTACACTACTGTACGTGTGATGGACTTGCAATCATCTATAACATTTAATATGAAGAAGGTGAGCAGTAAGGGATGGGGCAGTGGCTGTGATGCTGATGGTGCACGCAGAGGCTGTGGCCCTTTGCGCGGTGAAACTGTGCCTGCTGCCAGAGCACAAGAAAAACAACAGGACAGGACACGACACCACTCTTAAAATCAGACCAGTGGGACCAGGTGGTATGTTGGATTGCAGCAGATAATGGTTCCAGTCGGTTAAGCACCACCCTGTCTTCCACCAAGTCCATTCTCAGTAGCCAAGAGTCTGGCTCAACCCAATTCTCACTCTGATCCTCCTTCCTCCCACCATGGAGAGTCTTGGCAAACAAATGATCCCACACTCAGATATTCCAAGGAGCTTTTTTCAGCGCCATTCCTTGATTTGGCCCACTCGCCAAGCATGCTTGAAGAGGGACATATCTTGTGCCCTGATTGCCAAACTCTTGAGCATTTACAATCACAAGAACATGACGGTGGGGGACGGCAATTATTGTTTAATGAGGTGGATGATGATGAGACACAGTTGCCAATAAGTCAATGGCAATTACTGTCTCAAGAGGTTGAGGAAGAGGATGAGACACAGTTGTCAATCACTGAGGTAGTGGTTAGGTCAACAAGTCCTGAGGATGAGCAGAGTGAGGAAGTGGAAGAGGAGGTGCTGGACGAATAAGTCACTGACCCAACCTGGGAAGGTGGAAAGCCAAACGAGGACAGCAGTACAGAGGGGGAGGGATCTTCTGCACCACAACAGGCTGGAAGAGGCAGTGAGGTGGCAAAAGGGAGAAGGCGGGCCACACCAAACAGGCCCGCAACTGTTCCCATGAGCACCCCCTTGTGGAAATTTACCTTGCCAAGAAGTAGGTGTTCCGCAGTCTGTCGCTTTTTTGAGGAAAGTGCGGACGACAAATGAATTGTAATTTGCAACCTGTGCTATACAAAAATGAGCAGGGGCGTGAACACTAGCAACTTCACCACCACCAGCATGATCCGCCACATGGCATCAAAGCACCGTAATTGGTGGGCCGAACGCCTGGGTCCACAATCTGTGTCTGCGGGTCACACCACTGCCTCCTCTTCCCCTGTGTTACGTGCTGGCCTGTCGAAGGTGCAGGCGTGGATGCCTCCTGCCCTGCACCTGGACCTTCGCAAGCACCATCAGCTAGCACATCCACTTCCGTGTCCCAGCGCAGCATACAAATGTCCTTACCCCAGGCATTTGAACGCAAGCGCAAATACCCAGCCACCCACAGGCCTTAGCACTAAATGCGCAGCTTTCAAAATTACGGGCCCTGGAAATGTTGCCATTTAGGCTTGTGGACACTAAGGCCTTCCACAGCCTGATGTCAGTGGCCGTCCCACGCTACGCAGTCCCCAGCCGCCAATATCTTTCAAGATGTGCCTTGCCCGCCTTACACCAACATGTGTCCCGTAACATCTTACGTGCCCTGACCAACGCAGTTACTGGGAAGGTCCACTTAACCACGGGCACATGGACAAGTGCATTCAGCCAGAGGCGCTACATTTCCCTGATGGCACACTGGGTCAATGTTGTGGAGGCGGGGAGCGAGTCGTACCCTTGGATGGCACAGGTGCTACCGACGCCAAGGATTGTGGGACCTACTTCCATCAGGGTTTCCGCCACCACCTATGTTAGTGGCTCCAAACCCCACTTCTCCTTCTCCGCTTCCTCCTCCAGCTCCACCTCCGAATTATCTGTGTGCAGCACCAGTCAGTCATCAGTCGGTAGCTGGAGGCTGTGTAGCACTGCAGTGGGGAAGCGATAACAGGCTGTGCTGAAGCTGATATGCTTAGGGGACAAACAGCACACCACCAGACTGAGCTGTGGCTCTCGCCACACAACCTAGAACCAGGCATGGTTGTGTCTGATAATGGTCATAACTTGGTGGCGGCTTTGGAGCTCGGCAAGCTCACACACATCCCATGCCTAGCCCATGTGTTCAACCTTGTGGATCAGCAGTTTCTTAAAACCTACCCCAATTTTACTGTGCTACTGGTGAAGGTGCGCCGCGTGTGTGCACATTTCTGCAAGTCATCGACAGCTTCAGCCGGTCAGTCAACGCTGCAGCAGCGTTGGAGATTGCCAGCTCAGCAGCTGTTGTGCGAAGTGAGCATTCTCTGGAACTCGACGTTCCACATGTTGGCCAGGCTTTGTGAGCAGGAGAGGGCAGTCGTGAAATACCAGCTGCAACATGGTCGTTGCCTTTCCAGTCAGCTTCCGCTATTCACAAGCGAGGAGTGGGCATAGATGTCTGACCTCTATGAGGTTTTAAGAAACTTTGAGGAATCAACACAGATGGTGAGCGGCGATAACGCTATTATAAGCGTCACCATCCCACTTCTGTGTCTACTCAAACGCTCGCTGCTCACAATTAAGGACGGTGCTTTGCATGTGGAACAGGTGGGAATGGGGGAAGACATTACTCTGGTTGATAGCCAGACCACCCTCAGTTCGACTTCTCAGCGCGAATTGGACGATGAAGAGGAGGAGAAGGAAGAAGAGCAGGAGACGGTTGAATCCGCTACAGAGGGTAGTACCCATGGAAGTTTAATTCCATCTGTTCAGTGTGGGTGGGCAGTAGAGGAGGAAGAGGATGAGGAGATCGAGAGTGATCCTCCTGTTGACGACAGCAAAGTCTTGCATGTTGGTACTCTGGCACACATGGCTGACTTCATGTTAGACTGCTTTTCCCACGACCAGCGCGTTATACACATTTTAGACAACACGGAATACTAGTTGTTCACCCTTTTCAACCCCCGCTACAAAGAGAGCTTCTCATTTCTCATTCCTCTGGTGGAGAGGATGAGCAAAACGGTGCAATACCAGAAGATCCTTTTTGAAAAATTGCTCCAAAAATTTCCATCTGACAACGCTGGCGGCAGAGTCCGTAGTTCCTTGGCCAACCGAGGAGGGGAGACAAGGGGAACATACTGCAGTTCTAACAGAGGCAGGGCAACACTCTCCAAAGCCTGTGACAGTTTCATAACATCCCACCAGCACCCTCACCCTGATGCATGGCCTAGTATCACTAGAAGGGAAAAATTTTGGAAGATGTTGAATGCGTACATAGGAGACCGTGTCAGCATCCTCAATGATCCCTCAGTGCCTTACAACTAATGGGTGTCCAAGCTAGACACGTGACACGAACTGGCGCTCTACGCCTTGTAGGTGCTGGCCTGCCCTGCCGCCAGCGTTTTGTCTGAGCGTGTATTTAGTGCTGCTGGTGGCATTATAACAGATATGCGTATCCGCCTGTCAACTGAAAAGGCTGACAGGTTGACTCTTATAAAAATGAACAAGGCCTGGATTGACCATAACTTCTCGACTCCACCAGAGGAAAGCGGCTTTACATAAAGGCACTTTAAATGTATTGTTTATAATGTACCAAATACACTGTATTCCCATGCACCCCTTCCACCACAAACAAGAGTATATGGTTAAATCTTCCTTTTCTCATTCTCCTCCTCCTCTTCCATCATATCGCATATATGCCCTTCGCATATAATGTTTTACAGGGTCAGCTCACATGCAGGACCTCGAATATAATTTTTTAGAGGGTCAGCTCAGCTGTAGGCCCTCGCATATAATTTTTTAGAGGGTCAGCTCAGCTGCAGGCCCTCGCATATAATTTTTTAGAGGGTCAGCTCACCAGCAGGCCCTCACCTACAATCTTTTACAGGTTCAGCTCGCCAGCAGGCCCGCACATAAAAAAATATTTTACAGGGTCAGCTCCCTGCAGGCCCTCCCCTAAATATACCTAATAGGTAATTTGTGCGTATGCTGCCTTGCTTGGATGTGGTAGTCGTAGCTGTTTCTCAGGCTTCCTCTCCGGAATCAAACCATGATTCCCCCGTTACCTATGGTCTACATGGTTTGTGCTGTAAATAACATTGATTATTGATAGTGCAAACATCCGAATGGATCGTCGCCATCACGGGGACGTGCGATCGGGCCCAGGTTATCAAGCGCCCATAATGTTTTAGATGGTCAGATCAGCAGGCCCTTGCTCCAAATGTTTTTGAGGGTCACCTGCAGGGCATCAATCATAATTTTTCAAGGCTGTGTATGATGCCTTCCTTTATATGTAACAAAGGGTGTATTGGAGTGCCGGTTCCTTGTAATTTTTGCCAGCCCTTTCACTTAGTGCATAGGCTTTATGAGTGTAGGAGTTCCACTGCATGAACAATTGTACCACAATTGTAAATGTAAATGAGGCCCTCCTTTATGTGATATACAGGTTGTATCGGAGTGCCTCTTCCTTGTTATTTTTGGCAGTACTTGCACTTTATATACAAGTATATATGCAGGAAAGAATGTTTCCTATAAATTTTTCCTCTAAAATCAATTTTTTTTCTTCGGTTTTGTGCATATTATTGTCAGTCTGTAAAAGTGGTGTACTATTCGGAAAACATCGTTCCCAGCAGCGACCTGTGAGTACAGGATTCATCCAGACATCCTCCACATGCTGTTCCAGAATCATTTCTGTGGTGTTTCTATCAATTTTTCCTGACATTTTCCTGACATGCTCCAACCCCCCCCCCCCCAGCAGCCATGGCAGAGGAATGTGAGCGCAGAGGTCCCCCCTGGTCAGACCTGAACGATTATGCAGATACGCAGCGGCCAACTGACTACATAGGATGTCTCTATAGTAGTTCAGTTTGTTTTCCCTCTCAGCGAGTGTTAAAAAGGCCCCAATTTTGGACCAGCAGCGAGGGTCCAACAAGGTGGAGAGCCAGAAGTCATCCCTCTGCCGAATGATGACAATTTGGCTGTCAGTACACAGCAAGTGAGCATGCATTGGGCCATTTGTGCAAGTGACTCGGGGGAACTCCCTGCCTCCATCTCCACTGCATACTGCTACAGTGTGTCTGGGTCCTCTGCCTCCTCTTCCTTATTGCCCTGTAGCTCCTCTGGCTGCTCCTGCTCCTCCTCTCCTGTTACCTGTGTAGAAGAACCACCCATTTCGCTACATATTGCTTATAGAAATGGCCTTGCGGTTCGCCCGGCAGTCGTTTTGCGGCGAACTTTGCTCGTTCGCGGTTCGACGAACTGGCGAAAATATGGCGATGTCCACCGGTGCCATATTCTTTTACATTGTGAATAACTTTGACCCAAGACACATCCATCAGGTGGTACAGGACAGCCAATTGAGACATTTCAGCACATGGACACACCCGATCTGGCCGCCATTTTACATTAAGTCTTTTGCCCATGTAGGGAGAGGTTTCTGTGTGGAGCAGGGACAGACTGATAGAGACACCAAACGCTAGCTAATAGGGCCACAAAAGTCCTTTTAAGGACTGGTATAGGTGGGCTATCGATAGGTGTGACTTACTGAGGGGTGTGATATACTTATAATATACTTTCTAACATATAAAGTTTATTATAGTGCATTTGTATTATGCAGCCGTAGTGTGCATTTCTGCTGCAATACTGCAGCTATACAGAGAGGCAAACGCTATTGGAACAAATAATTTCAACTGGTATGATATTCCAGTTGCCCCCCAAAAAAACTGATTGAAGCAGTTGTGTGATATACCAATAATATACTTTCTATACAGTGCATTTGGGTAGTGCAGCATTTGTTTGCGATTCTGCTGCGTTACCGCAGCTGCACAGAGTGACAAACACTATTGGAACAAATTATTTCTAATGGTGTGATATACCAGTTGCCCCCCCAAAAAGTAATTGAGGCAGGGGTGTGATATACCAATAATATACTTTCTATATAGTGCATTTGGGTAGTGCAGCATTTTTATGTGGTTCTTCTGCGTTACCGCAGCTACACAGAGTGACAAACTCTATTGGAACAAATAATTTCAACTGGTGTGATATACCAGTTGCCCCCCCAAAAAACTGATTGAGGCAGGGGTGTGATATACATATAATATACTTTCTATATAGTGCATTTGGGTAGTGCAGCATTTGTGTGCGGTTCTACTGCGTTACCGCAGCTACACAGAGTGACAAACGCTATTGGAACTAATAATTTCTACTGGTGTTATATACCAGTTGCCCCCCCAAAAAAACTGATTGAGGCAGGGGTGTGATATACCAATAATATACTTTCTATATAGTGTATTTGGGTACTGCAGCATTTGTTTGCGGTTCTGCTGCGTTTCCGCAGCTACACAGAGTGACAAACGCTATTGGAACAAATCATTTCAACTAGTGTGATATACCAGTTGCCCCCCAAAAAAACAGATTTAGTCAAGGGTGTGATATACCTATAACATAATTTCTATATAGTGCATTTGGGTAGTGTAGCATTTGTTTGCGGTTCTGCTGCATTTCCGCAGCTACACAGAGTGACAAAAACTATTGGAACAAATAATTTCAACTGGTGTGATATACCAGTTGCCCCCCAAAAAAAAACTGATTGAGTCAGGGGTGTGATATAGACAAATAAACACAGAAAAAACAAAGATAAAAACATCCTGCACGGTATGATATATGAATGTGCGGATGTCCCTGGCCATATTATTGAAGAAAATCACAGAAATAAGATAATAATGCACTTAGTAAAGTAGATGCAAGCATTATATATGGACAAAGTCCTCACTCTGATATGATAAAATCTTAGACACTTAGCCAATATATTTTGATCAAAACACATCTGAGCCCGCCTACCAAGCGCCAAGGTGGTCTCAGGTCAGGCGGGTCCTACACTAAACCTACCTAAGCCGTTGGGCTTCTATATTCAGGAGCACAGACACCGCACATATGGTGTGTTGCTCCTAGTCACCTCCATGTGCATCAAGCAACCGATGGGAGGAGGAGCAAGCACACCTTTATGTACCACCTAATCAAGGCGCTCTATTAGATAGGTAGGGCAAAAGTGCAAAGGAATGCTTCTCCCAAGATAAAATAGGAGCACATTCAGACTTGAAGGTGCCACTCCCTCAAGCAAATACTACATAGGCAAAAAAATCACAGAAAAAACTAAGATAACATCCTGCACGGTATGATATATTAATATGCGGATGTCCCTGGCCATATTATTGAAGAAAATCACAGAAATAAGATAATAATGCACTTAGTAAAGTAGATGCAAGCATTATATATGGACAAAGTCCTCACTCTGATAGGCGGGTCCTACACTAAACCTACCTAAGCCTTTGGGCTTCTATATTCAGGAGCACAGACACCGCACATATGGTGTGTTGCTCCTAGTCATCTCCATGTGCATCAAGCAACCGATGGGAGGAGCAAGCACACCTTTATGTACCACCTAATCAAGGCGCTCTATTAGATAGGTAGGGCAAAAGTGTCCCTGGCCATATTATTGAAGAAAATCACAGAAATAAGATAATAATGCACTGGTGTGATATAACAGTTGCCCCTCAGAAAAACTGATTGAGGCAGGGATGTGATATACCTTCTTCCACAAATGCTGCTCTTCTATAGGGACTTTGTCACAGGGTCATTTTAAAAATGACAGGCAGAGGAAGAGACAAGCCATTCCGCAGGGGTGGCAGGGGTTGGGCCGGTGCACCAGGCCGGAGCCTAAGTGAGAAGTTGCAGAAGGTGCGTGAGATTACGTCAAGGGATGCACCAGAGTTGGTTGAGTAGCTCACTCATCCTTCCTCTTCAGCACCCTACTCATCCTCTCTATCTGCACCCTCTTCACTCTCTGCTGTGTGCACCCCAAAAAACACTACCACGACCACCACCACCATCATATCCCCTCCACTCGAGTAAGAGGAATTATTTTCCCATCCATTCTAAGACCTTACAGATGCGCAGCCATTCTTGGCATCGGATCAGGAAGAGGAGGTATCAACGGTCGCCACCCAGAAGTCTGACAACAGTACCCAGATCAGCCCAAGGAGGGTGGTCCCCGCTGTTGCTGCCTTCTAGGAAATCTCTAATATCAGTGGTGGTGAAGGTGACGATGATGACGCGTCGATGGACGTCACATCAGTGCCCACAAGAGAGGAAGTGGAGGGGAGTTCAGAGGGAGAGACGGAGCAGCAGATAGGGAGGAGAAAGAGGAGAAGCAAGCAGAACTTACAGTGCACAGGAGGCAAAAAGCAGACTGCTAATGTATCTCGAACGAGCCATCCACCATGCACGGTCACATCTGGCGCTCCCAGGACAACTGCACATGGCTCCGCAGTGTGGGCTTTTTTTAACTTGTCCGCTGCTGACAAAAGTGTTGCCATCTGCAGCCTGTGCTGGCAACGCATAAGTCGCGGTAAGCCCAACACTCACCTAGGGACGACAGTCTTAAGAAGGCACCTGGCCTCTCATGACTGAGCCCAGTGGAAGCAACTCCATCAGAACCCACAAAGCCACACTCCCGGCGCTCCACGTCCTGCCTCTTTTCCTTCTCTTTCTCCTATCTCCTCCCATTTTTCCTCCACTCCACCTTCCACTGTGCCGTCGTCGCGTTCACATGGCAAAAGGCCGGCTTCCGTGGGCCAAATGTTCAAGCGTAAAAAGATGATGACGCTGGATAATACTCTTGCCCAAAGGCTGACTGCCGTCTTGTCAGAACTGCTAGCCCGCCAACTACTGCCATAAAAATTGGTGGACTCAGAGGCCTTTAGAAAATTTGTGTCCATTGGCACACTGCAATGTAAGGTCCCCGGAAAGAAAAATTTCTCCCAGAAGGGCATCCCAGAGCTATATGGCAACTTTCAGCGGCAATTGAAGGTATCTCTGGCACACAGTGTCGGTGCCACGAGTGACATCGTACCTTACGCCTTCTTTATAGAGTGTGCATTGCTTCATGTCATTGATTAAGCTGTCGAGGAGCAGGAGCTGGAAGATGAGGAAGTCGCAATGCTGAATGAATTCCCAGGGGGTGCTACTCCATCTGAGACAAGTCAGCAGGAGTCTGAACAGGAGTCAGAGGAGGATGGTGCCTGGGGGGAGGAGGAGGAGCAAGAAGAGCAGGCTTTAAACTTTTCGGGGATCCCTGGTGTTGTCCGTGGCTGGGGGGAGGAGACCGAGAACGACTTTCTCCTGGGCGATGAGCAGGAGCCAGGGTGCTCCACCGCTTCCAATTTAGTGCAAATGGGGGCCTTCATGCTCTAGTGTTTGAAGAGGGACCCCCGCAAAAAAAAGCATAATGGGCAAGGACCAATACTGGGTGGCAACGTACTTAGCCCCACGGTACAAACACAAAATGGTGGACATGTTACCAGCATAACAGAGGGTTTTAGAATGCAGCACTTCTAGTCCTTGCTTCGAGAAATGCTGCATTCTGCTTTTGCGGGCGGTGGCAGAGGAATTTCCACTCACAGAGAAATAGTATGGGTACCAATCCAACAGCGCATGCAAGAAGAGGGCGGTTTGAAGATGTGTTGGTCACTTCAGATATGAGATCATTCTTGCAGCCAACCCATTGACAGCTGCCCTTCGGATCCAGCCTGAGGGAATGCCTAGACTGACTGTTACAGTCGACTTTCTTAAAGAAGGTTCGGGTGGTGATTCTTCCACTATCATCTTTTAGCTCCAGGTCCAGAAATTCCGCTGAGGATTTGTTATGTGTACCCGAAAGGGTGATTCCCCAATTGGTAGAGTCAGATGTTCTATGAAGTGATTTATTGAAGTTAGGTCACCATCCCATATAAAGATCAAATCGTCAATGTAGCGACAGTAGAATATAATATTGCTTGTCCAGTAGCAGGATTTGTAAACTAAAGTGTCTTCAAATACCCCCATAAATAGATTTGCAAAACTGGGCTTGAATACTTTATTGGTGAGGAAAAAATTAATACTTTTCAAGATAAAGGTTTTTTGGTCTAGTGGCATTGTTATCTTTGTCCAAAAAATGTTTTGTACAATTGATACGCAAATCACGTTGGATGTACGAGTATAAGGAAGTCACATCCAGGGTTAACCAATGGTACGTGTCCTTCCAATTGACATTTTTTAATAACTGTATCAGAGTGGTGGAATCTTTGAGATACGATGGTAACTGGACTACATATTTTGTAAAAAGATGTCAACATAGTGAGACAAATTACAAGTGAGTGAGGAAATGCCTGAAATAGGTCGACCTGGTGGATTAGTAGTGCTTTTGTGGATCTTTGGTAAATGGTAAAAAGTAGCAATGACTGGATCCGCAATGTGAATGTATTCAAATTCTTTCTTACTGAGATGAGATGCAGAGTTAATAAGAATTTTGAATGTTAGTTGATGTTGTGTCAGGGGATTGCCTTCCAACGGTTGGTAATATTTAGTATCCGATAATATACGTAGTGCCTCCCTGACGTAATCGTTCCTGTCTTGTAGTACAATGCTGCCTCCTTCATCTGCACTGTGAATAATTAAATCCATATTCCCTTGTAAATGTTTAATAGCCATTTTTTCTTTGGCATTGAGATTATAATTACTAAATGGTTTCTGATGGATGGTTCTGAAGTCTTCCATAATAAGATCGTAGAAGTTTTAAATTAAATTGCCCCTATGATGTGGGTGGTAAAAGTTCAAATGTGGTCTCAATAAGGTGTTGATATATTGTGCCTCGTGAGGAGGTCCGATATCTTTGAGAGATATATCCGCCACTTTATCATTGTTTGCTGTTAGGTTGAAATGTCTCTTCAGGGTCAATTTCTTGAGGAAGTTATGTAAGTCCAGAAAAAGGTTGAACCCTTTAACCTTAGATGTAGGACATAAAGAGAGACCCTTGGATAACACAGCGGTTTCATCTCGACTCAATTTGTATTTCGAAAGATTGGAGAATTTCATTTCTTTTTCTTGTGTTATACAGTCCTGATCAAAAGTTTAAGACCACTTGAAAAATGGCAAAAAATCATATTTTATATTGTTGGATCTTAACAAGGTTTCAAGTAGAGCTTCAACATGCAACAAGAAAAAATTAGAGTGAGACAAAACATTTTTGGAGCATTCAATTAATTGAAAATAACGATTAAACTGAAACAGGCTGTTTTTCAGCTGATCGAAATTTTGGGACCACATGCCTTTAAAAGGCCAAATCTGTGCAAAGATGTGGATTCATTGTCATTTTCTGTCAGGTAGTCACACGTTGTGATGGCAAAGGCAAAAAAAACCTCTCACTTTTTGAACGTGGTCGGGTTGTTGAACTGCATAAGCAGGGTCTCTCACAGTGCGCCACAGTCATTTGGAATTTCTTAAATGATCCTGAGGGTTATGGAAAAAAAGGTCAAGTGGAAGACCCAAAAAAATTTCATCAGCACTTAGCCGGAGGATCCAATTGGCTGTCTGTCAAGACACTGGACGATCCTCGACCCAAATTAAGGCCCTTACTGGTGCTGACTGCAGCCCCATAACCATCAGACGGCATCTGAGACTGAAGGGCTTCAAAAACAAAAAAAGTCTTCAAAGACCTCCTCTCCTTGAACGCCACAGAACTGCTCGTTTGGACTTTGCAAGAGAGCACCAAACATGGGACATTCAAAGGTGGAAGAAAGTTTTATTCTCCACAGTAGTAGGCAGAGTTTTGGCCGTTGGAGTATTAAACATGGCCTCGGGTGTAGTGCGCTGGTGGTGTATGTTTGGAGTATTTGGAATGGAGTGACATAATGTGGCCTTGTGCTTATTTGGGGGGACCTTATAACCAGATGAATGGTGGGTCTACCGTGGGCCCCGTCTACTGCTGTGTGTAAAAGTGACCCTGTGTTGGGGTCTAAGAGGGCCGAATGCTGAGGAAGTGTTTCTGATTGCCAGATCCTTAGTGGAGGTGGATGCAATGCATGAGTTCTCGGCAGATCTGGAAGGATCATTAGGTTGAGGGTCAGTGGCTGCATGTTCTTTTAGCCAAAACTTAATATTGCTGGTATTAAAATCTGTCCTATCCCCTGACAATTTACTTGCGTTTTTGTTCAAAATATCTTTCTTATGTGCAATGGCCCGTGTTGTGACTAGTGTTGATCGCGAATATTCGAATCTCGAATTTTAATCACCACTTCGAGAAATTGTGAATATTTTGAATATAGTGCTATATATTCGAATTTGCGAAGTGTTGATCGTGAATATTCTAATCACGAATTTATCACAAATTTATAGCAAAAATCAGAACTTGGCAACATCCCTAGCAACCAAAAGGAAAGTTGCCTACCCCTTAGTGTTGATCACGAATATTCTAATCTAATATTTATCGCAAAATATTTTATATTGCTGATTTTCGAAATCAAGTAAATAATGACTGGAGATCACAAATTCTCGAATTTGCGAATTTATGGGCACTATTCGGCCAAAAATTTGCTAAATATTGTGAATACGAATATTGCTTATGCCGCTCATCACTAGTTGTGACTAACCGCTCATATTTGATAAAAGACTGGTGTGTTAGAATATGGTTATGACATTGCATGATTTTGGTCCCCAAGTCCAGAGCTAAAGCCTTTCTTTTGGCTAGAAGTCTGGTCATACAACCTTTTTCACAGGCCAGAAGGTAGCTGTCCCAATCATTACAAAAGTCAATATCATCTTCAAACGAATGTCTGAAACATAGACGGAGTCCCCTAGGGACCAATTCTTCAGCGAGATAGATTTCCAGAAATTTGCCGTCTAGTTGATGTTGTATCTCGCCAATCATCTGCTTCTCAAGCTCAAAAAACAGTAGAGATAACAATTTCTTGTCAATTCCTTCGGGAACTGTGTCGGCCACTCCATGATGTTAGTGACTGTCGGGGGTTGAGCTTGTACGAGCTGTGAAATGAGACGTTCCATTTGTTCTGAACAATTACAGATGTATTCCATGATGTTTAATGGTTGACGGCCCCTATGTGCTGCCATAAGACCCTGGAGGACCGGGCGAAGTGGATCAGTTGATTATGCAGGCAGTGTTCAGCTAAGAAATACAAGAAAGGCACACTATAGGGTAATAACGTACAGTTAAAATGAAGTAATGTCTCCAAAGAGGAGGCTCACCTTGTGGGGTTGTGCTAAACGTAGGCACAACTCTAGTGTAGACTCATAGAGGGGTGTTGGATGCCCCTTGTGGTGGATGGTATGCAGCCAAGGATGCAGGTACTTCTAGTCAGGGATGCCTGGGGTCCCCCAGAAGGCAAGTAGATCAGCAAGAAAGGAGATCCTGCGGTGCAAAAAAAACATCCAATGGTTTGGTTCAAATTCCAGAAATTTGGCAAGTGGTACCACACAATGACTTTTTTTCCCACTAAACCCACTAATACAAGCCCAAAAATGCTTTAGAAGTCAGAACATATAACTGCACCGCACAAGGACAAATACGATGTAGAAATATTTCCTTGTACTAAACCCTGTTAATGGCTGTATAAAACAGCACTTGCACCCCAATAACAAGAACGCTTTGCTGGAATTACAGAGCGGTATGATGGCAATTTGGATCCCCAGTCAGTGCAACAAGGTGTAATTGGATTGTTCCTATTACCCAGGCTGTAAACTCCCCTACTGAACCTTGTTCTGCTTCAATACTGTGAAATGATTCCTCCCTATCCTTTCCCTGAACTTCTATACAACAAAATAAAAGTTTCAAAGTCTTTTCTACCACTGTCCAGAGCGTCTGCTCTCTCTGCACTAAGTACACTGGAAAATGGCTGAACCCAAGATGGCTGAGGCTATTTATAGGGCTGTGACATCACAGGGCTGGCTGGCTGCTGATTTCAAGTAATTGAGGTAGTACGTCAGTCACCCAGGGGAGGGGACTGGGACAGGAGAATTTTATGCAAAGAGGCTCAGTGAATTTATCGCCTTAGAGCTGTGAGCCCATCTGGATTGAACGAACAAATGTCTTTTGGTTGCTTTTTAATAAATCTCCCTCTATTAACCTACATTTAGCGTCATGTCCACCATTATTTTCTTTTTTATTGAATTTCTGATCATTAAAGGTACCCTTTTTTCTATCAGACTTCCTGCAAATTATCGAGCCGCGAATGGCTCTCAGATTCTGAATCTAAGAATATACTTTGAGGTCCCTGTGATTATCTTATAATATGATTTCACAGTATTATGTTATCTGTACGTATTAATCACCCTGTTCTAGGGCACCTTATACTTGCTAAACAATGGGAGAGCTCCATTTATCTTTATTTACCTATTTTTTAGGCTTGGGTTCCACGGTGGAGCGCATGACCCGACCTTTAATCTGGTTTGCGTTCCACCCTGGAGCACATGAATCTCTCCTTATGTTTATGTTACTTCTGGCAATATGACATATCTTTTAAAAATTATTATTTGCTTTTGGTGAGTTACGGGAATGTGATATCCCACCTCTTTGTCATGACAGATACCACCTTTGTGGGTCTACTGAGGTTTAGTATGTTTGGATTCAATCACTTACACAGCATGCACGCTACTTCCAGTTTGCATTCCAAAGACCGAAAGGTATGGAACCAAGCACCGTAAGTGATGTCACGCAATGCACGTGCCTCAGTTTGAGCGCTCTTTCTGCAATAGCTGGTATTTGAAGCGGAGCCTGAGCCTATTTCAAAGCGCCACTATTCATCAGGATGCCATCATCTTTTTTCTCCAAATATCGCACTTTGGTTCCCTGAAGAACCAGTATATTGGGGAAATGCATTGGGACAATCACATCATGAATTAATAAATTCCTCATTTTCAGGGCAATTCAGGTCACAAGAGAGGGTTTAGCCACCGATAAGTGGTGTCCCCCCTTTTGGGGCGGGTGCTCCGCTTTTAGGCAGGGGTAGCCATAGGGACAAATTATGGATATATAAAATTTTCCCAAACCCGACTCCACATTGCTAAACCCTACCATGTCTCTGAGATCATCAAATTGTAAGAAAACCCGTTTATTATTTCTGGATTATCTCCTCACCAGATATACAGTATATTGAACAAGAATAAGTTGTTATGCATTTTTATCTTTATATGCTCCGGTGGCGATACGGCTGATGAAAATGTGACCAGATGAAGATATAATTATCTATATATTTTTCAAATTTTGTTTTGTTTATAATTATGTAAATTAGTAAAAGTAAAGTTTTAGAGGAATTTATTTTCTTGTCAGTGATATTCATTTTCTATATATCTCTCGTGGTATCCATATATAGCTGTGATAACATTATAGTTATTGGTCAATTCACATATGCAATTTTAGATGGTCTAGACAGAGAAAATAATAGCCTGCATCATTTCCTTCCTATTTTTGTGCAAGATCCATCCACTCAAGGAAATGGATGTACTGTACAATAAAAATCATCTGTTTTTTTTGTTTCAGATTGCTCATCTGACTGAGCCCCTAGAGACCCTTGCGTTCTATGATTATAACAGCTTAATGCAAATTATTTGTGACCTGCTTATTAAATGTAAAAAATGTATTAACTGAAGTGATTATTGCATTATAAGGATGGCATAACTAAAAAAAAGTTGTCCTGCTTGGAATCACCCAATTTTGCCAAACTGGAATATTGCTGAGAAGACTAGCATTAACATTGGGGGTCTGAGCTGAGATCTGATTCGGGGTCTTATTAACATGGGGACTTATTAGAGGCTCTGAGCTGAGGTCTGATTAACATTGGGAGTCTAATTGGTGTCCTGATCTGAGGTCTAATGAATATTATATTTTTCCTTATTTTCCTCCTTTAAAACCTAGGTGCGTGTTATGGGCAGGTAATAATAATAATAATAATTATTATTATTATTATTATTATTATTATTATTATTATTATTATTATTTATGTCACCTCTATATTCCTCAGGTGAGTCTTATAGGGCAAAAAATATGGTATATCCTAGTTTCTAGACCTGTAGTCCCCCGTGCTGGGACTTATACCCGAGAAAGGAAACAAACTGTGTACAGTGATGGCAAATATGCTATAATTTTGGTCTAAAATATTCATCCTTGTACTATATAACAGTTCATATTGTATATCATGCTCACATTTAAACATCATCATGATTATACAGTTTCAAAAGTTCCATAGACATTTCGTAATCAAATGTTAATTCACATACTCCCATTGCAATCGAACATGTATACCAGATCTTTTTGTACATACATGCACAGAAGGCAGCAAATTGAATACTTAAATGCATGGGGAAAAAAATACTAGTTTCGGTTTGACACAAAGCCTGAATGTGTCAACCATATCAGTAAAATTAACAAGGGCATTTTCCATTATATAGATTTTTTGGTGACTCACAAGGTCTCAAAATAATTCAGCTTTATGTTCTTGTGGAGAAGCCCCATTAATCTTTATAGGATAATATTGGCATTTCTGACTTCTCCTTCAGAGAAGTGAAAATGCTACATACTATACATATGGAAACTACAAAGGTTATAAGATTTATTTTAAAATGGAAAAAAAAAATCTGTTCCCTTGAGACAACGAGAAGAAAAAAAAACTGCAAACATATGTCTTGTAGGAAGTACATTTTTTCTAATATTGTCTGAAAATAACAAAATAAGGGAAAAACAGTATTTATTGCATGACCTTGAGTTAGTGGGCTAATGACTTTAACATTACAATCTTCCATTACCAATTTGACAAGTGTCTCACACAGTTCTCCTGTGTAGATGTGTGATCCTGCTGCTCACCTTATATTAAAATGCTTAGTGTGTGGGATTATTCTCCCTTACAGTGACCCACTCCTATCATTACTGTACTTTGTCCCTGAATTATTAAAATTAATGTATCATCTCTCTATTGGTTTATTAATTAAAAACTAGATTTTTTTAAAGATTTATTTTTTTTATTCAATTTCTGTACATGAGAAGGGGGCAGCTATCTTGACTGAACTGCTGTTAACAGCAGTCAGATATATGCTTTAAAGCCAATTATCTGCCATGTTACATAACACAGTACAGTAGTGAGCACAACAGGGAAGGAAAGATGAATATAGGGGGTTTTGAAGCCTGCAGCATAGACAAACAGCAGTTTACGATCCGCATTTATCACATTTCAGTTCCCAGTAGAACCCGCCTAAGAGTTCAAATGGTGTGATGTGTTTCAGATGGCAGATGCTGGGAGCAGCATATTGGGCACGGAAATGCTATATTTGTGGAAAATTTGCAATTTTCATTTCACACAGTCCTCTGCTAATTAATTTCTGCAAAACACCTATGGGGTTAAAATGCTCACTCCATCCCTTGATAAATATCTTGTGGCATCAACTGTATTTACTTGAACAGGAAGTCATAAGTTGAGGGTATTGACACACTGAAACAGAATCAGAAAGCAATTTGTACCTGACACAGCAGGTGCAGTATAAGGTAAGTCGGAATAAACAGAAGGTGAGGTAGGCCTTAGATCTGGCATGATTTCCACAGCGGCTAGCTTCAATTCCTTGAGCCGATCAATATGACGTATCCATGTAAGTCTACGAGAGACATCCGCTGTGTAAGAAAGTGGACCATCTACAATTACTAAAAAGTTGTCCTGCAAAATCTACATGAATTCTTAGCCATGGTACAGTCAATCATTCCCAAGGATATAGGGGTGCTGTTTCTGGCATGTTTTGTACCAGCTAACACCTAAGGCTACTTTCACACTGGCGTTTTGGGCGGATCCGTCATGGATCTGCAAAAACGGATCCGTTACAATAATACAACTGCATGCATCCGTCATAAACGGATCCGTTTGTATAATCTGTAACATAGCCAAGACGGATCTGTCATGAACTCCATTGCAAGTCAATGGGAGACGGATCCGTTTTCTATTGTGCCAGATTGTGTCATAGAAAAGCGGATCCGTCCCCATTGACTTACATTGTGTGCCAGGACGTATCCGTTTGGCTCAGTTTCTTCGAGCGGACAGCAAAACGCTGCAGGCATCGTTTTGGTGTTCACTTCCAGAGCGGAATGGAGACTGATGCTAAGTAAAATAGGTGATGGATCATGTGACGGACCATGTGATGAGCGCAGTGACGTCACCACAGGTCCTTTTCCTCAAAAAAGAAGAAAGAAGAAGACAGAAGAGAAGCCAGGCTGCGCGAACAAGTGGATTAAGGTGAGTTAAATTATTATATATATTTTTTTAACCCCTCCATCACAATTTTACGTAGCATTCTGCATTAAGAATGCTATTATTTTCCCTCATAACCATGTTATAAGGGAAAATAATAAATTCTACACAACACCTAACCCAAACCCGAACTTCTGTGAAGAAGTCCAGGTTTGGTTTTGGGTACCAAATATGCCGCTTTTTCTCACGCGTGTGCAAAATTTGTTGCACTCGCGCGGAAAAATCGTGCATTTTCCCGCGACGCACCCGCATCCTGTCCGGCTCAAATCCGTGACGCCCATGTGAAAGAGGCCTGAGACAGGTTTAAGCAAGTTCTTCAATTTGTTGGTCGATTTCAGGATATCATACAAAGCCCCTAGCTATTGCTTTTATCTTTACCACTCCAATATGGCCAACATGTAACTTTAATAATTGAGCTCTCAAACTAGCTGGAAGAATGAATCTGGTGGCCCACAATATACAACCACTGTCCCTGGTAATCTCTGTACAGCGGTGGTAAAATTGTGCCAATTGGGACCTATGCTTGAAACTCCATCCACACTGAGCAGCTAAATACACTTGGAAAAGAAAGGGGTCCTTCTTAGTCTCCTCTGAATCTACTTTGCAGTTACTGTGTGAGCAAATAACCCATAAGAAACAGTATTAATTGAGAATTTTCTGGTATTGGCAGCCTTGATAACCCTAAAGCATTGACATAAACATATATCCTTTTAAACTCAATTTTGTATTTGTGTCCTCCAAGACAAAATGGCCATCTCTGAATACATCCAGCAGCTGCTACTGGAATACCCTTTTGTGGGTAAAAAATGAATAACAGGAGTTGATGATCAGTAAGAAGGATAAATTCTCCATAGAGATATTGGTTGAATCGTTTAACTCCCCAGACAATGCTTAGGGCCTCTCTATCAATCTGTGTGTAATTTGTTTTTAACCCTTAGGATACTGGAGGTATTTTTAGTTTTTGCGTTTTCATTTTTCTTCCCTATTTTCCGTGAGCCATAACTTTTTTTATATTTCCAGTTACATAGCTGTATGAGGGATTATTTTTTGCGGGGCAAGTTGTACTTTCTAATACCACCATTAATTATGGCAAAAAATCAAATTCCACCACCGTTTTACGGGTTTTGTTCCCAAGGAGTTTTGTTTATGGCAGAACTGACCCATGCCCTTCATTCTCTGGGTCAGTACGATTACAACGATACCCCATATGTATAGGTTTTTTATGTTTAAATAGTGTAAAAATAAATTTTAACTTTGAGAATAATTTTTTTTTATACATCACCATATTCTGACCCCCATAACTTTTTTTAACTTATGTCTACTGAGCTGTTTAGGGGCTAATTTTTTGCAGGACAATTCATCATTTTTATTGACACTATTTTGGAGTGTGCATGACTTTTGAATCACATTTTATTTCATATTTTTTTGGTAAGAGAAGCGATGAAATAAATGGCAAATTGGCTACGCCATTTGCCGTATTGTTTTTTTTTTTTTTTAGATTATGGGCGTTTTAGGTCACAGTGATTCCTAGGATGTTTATTTTTATTGTTATTTAGGTATTTTTATTCTAATTATACGGAAATGGTGATTTGAACTTTTGTATATATATTTTTTTTAAACATTTTTAAACTTTTTTATCATCATTTTAAGGCTCATAAATGATCTTATAAATTATATTTTGCAATTTTTCATTTTGATCTATAAGCGATTTAAAAAATGACAATTTCTTAGCATTTTGCTCATGGGTGGCCAAAATAAGAATTGCAGCATTAATGCTCTGAATTTCTTCATAGAGATTCAGAGCATTCAGCGCATGTACTGAAGTCCCGATTGGTCGCAGGGGGCTTCCGGGTTTTTGCGCATTCAGGTGCCGTGATCTCACTTGATCACGACATCTAAAGCATTTAATTACAGCGATCAGCATTATTGCTGATTGCGGTAATTAGCCGCAGGTCTCTCCTGTTTGAAACAGCAGAGACTTGCTGGCCATGATGCCCGCTGCAAGCACGAGCGGGCATCATGCTTGCAGAGCGCTATCAGCGGTGTACATGTACGGAGCGGGTAGCAAAAGGGTTAAGCAGAAGTAAAAGATCGAGAAGCAAAGTCTACAGTTCGTTCACTTGCATCTATGATTATACACGTATATGACAAAACTGCACCAATGCCATAAGGTGAAGCATCATAAGCTAGTTTTATGGGTACGTTGGGGCCATATTGTGTCAATACAGTATCAGATGTCACTAGCCTCTTTGCTTCTTTAACCACTTCACATCCGGGCTATTTGCCCCCTTCCTGACCAGGCCTAATTTTGCAAATCTGACATATGTCACTTTATGTGGTAATAGCTTTGGAACGCTTTTACTTATCCAAGCCATTCAGAGATTGTTTTCTTGTGACACATTGTACTTCATGACAGTCAATATATTTCACCTATATTTATGAAAAAATCCCAAATTTACCAAAAATATTTACACCCCTCAAGTTACTTAAAACTTATTTTACAAACTTTGTTAACCCTTTAGGTGTTCCACAAGAATTAAAGGAAAATTGAGATTTTTGGGCAGATTTTCCATTTTAATCCATTTTTATTTTTAACACATTGAGGGTTAACAGCCAAACAAAACTCAATATTTATTACCCTGATTCTGCGGTTTACAGAAACACCCCACATGTGGTCGTAATCTGATGTAAGGGCACACGGCAGGGCGCAGAAGAAAAGGAGCACCACATGGTTTTTGGAAGGCAGATTTTGCTGAACTGGTTTTTAGATGCCATGTCCCATTTGAAGCCCCCCTGATGCACCCTTACAGTAGAAACTCCCAAAAAGTGACCCCATTTTGGAAACTGCGGGAAAAAGGTGCCAGTTTTATTGGTACTATTTTTGGGTACATATTATTTTTTGATTATTCACTATAACACTTTATGGGGCAAGGTGACCAAAAATTGGTTGTTTTAGCACAGGTTTTATTTATTTATTTTTACAGCGTTCCCCTGAGCAGATCGCTACAGACGTGGCGATACCTAATATGTATACTTTTTATTATTTATTTAAGTTTTACACAATAATAGCATTTTTTAAACAAAAAAATTATGTTTTAATGTGTCCATGTTCTGAGAGCTATAGTTTTTTGAATTTTTTTATGATTTTCTTATGTAGGGGCTCATTTTTTGTGAGATGAGGTGATGGTTTTCTTGGTACCATTTTGTGGGAAATACGCCTTTTTGGTGTTGCACTTTTTGTGATGTAAGGTGACAAAATTTTTTATTTTTTACATAGTTTTAAAAAAAAAATTTCCATGGTGTTTATCGGAGTGGATGGATCATGTGATATATTTATAGAGCCGACTGTCATGGATGCAGCAGTACCAAATATGTCTATTTATATATATTTTTTTCTATTTTTAACATTTCTTTTTTAATTCCTTACTTGGGGAATTTTTCTTTTTTTTTACATGTGAAACCTTTTTTAATTTTTTTAATTTTAACACTTTTTTTATTTTTTATTTTACACTCTGCGTCCCTCATAAGGTCATCCAAGACCTCTGGCGGACATTTAACTTCACATTTTATTTTATTATTTTCACTATTGATTTCTGCTGTACATAGTAGCCCCAGTTACAGGAGAAATACAACCCCCAAAAGAGGCTGTACAGCGGTATACTGCGCTGTACAGTCTCAGTGCAGGGCTGATTGAGGTCTGTGAAAGATCCGACAGTTCCTGCACTCACCCGGCTCCGGCGGTCATATGACCGCCGGGCCGGAACAGGAAGCGCACATCGCTTCCTGCTCTGTATACATAGCGCTCTGGGAGCGCTGTCCCTGCCTTCTCTCTGGGTTGCCCTGCTGTCACTGACAGCGGGCAACTCGTTCTGCAGCTGCCCGATTAGCGTGCAGCTGCAATCTCTGAATGGACGTTCAGAAACGTCCATTCAGAGATAAAGAACCACCTCCTGGACAATTATAGTCAACGGGCGGACGGGAGGTGGTTAACCACTTCCAGACTGGGCTATTTACCCCCTTCCTGATCAGGCCTAATTTTGCAAATCTGACATGTGTCACTTTATGTGGTAATAACTTTAGAACGCTTTTAGTTATTGAAGCCATTCAGAGATTGTTTTCTCGTGCAACATTGTACATCATGTTAATGGTAAATTTAAGTCAATATGTTTTACCTTTATTTATAAAAAAATCCAAAAGTTAATGAAAATTTGAAAAAATGCACTGTTTTCAAAAATTTTATCTCTCTGCTTTAAAGACAGATAGCGATAGATCATAAAATATTCCTTATTAACATTACTCATATGTCTACTTTATGTTGGCATAATTTTGGTAATGTAATTTTATTTTTTAGGACATTAGAAGGTTTTGAATTTTAGAAGCAATTTTTGAACTTTTTAGCTTTTTTAAGTACCAGTTCAGTTCTGAAGTCACTTTGTGGTACTTACATAATAGAACCAACCGATAAATGACCCATTTCAGAAACAACACCCCTCAAACTATTCAAAACTGGCTTTATAGATGTTGTTAACCCTTTAGGTATTTCATAGGCATTAAAGATAAATAGAGGTGAAATTTAAAAATTTCACTTGTTTTGCAGATTTTCTATTTTAAAATATTTCCTGGAACATATCAAGGGTTAATAACAAAACAAACCTCAATATTTATTACCCTGATTATGCAGTTTACAGAAAAAAAACATATGTGGTCGTATACCACTGTATGGGCACACAGCAGGGCACAGAAGGCAAGGAGCGCCATATGTTTTTTGGAGGGCAGATTTTGCTGGAATAGTCTTTGGGCACCATGTTGCATTTGAAGAGACCCTGAGGTATCCCCACAGTGAAAACCCCAAAAAGTGATCACATTTTGTAAACTACACCACCCAAGGAATTTTTAAAGGGTGTAGCAAGCACTTCACTCAACAGGTGTTTCATAAAAATTTTAATACTTGGGTGTGGAAATGAAAAAAAAATTTTTTTACAAGAAAATTTTTCACAAAAGATAACAGGGGAATATCACCCAAAAATTTGCTATCCACTTTCTCCTGAATACAGTAACACCCCAATTATGGTCGTAATCTGTTATTTGGGGATATGCCAGGGCTCAGAAGGGAAGGAGCGGCATCTGGATTTTCTGGTTTTAAGAGCGATAACTTTTTTTATTTTTGTTGAATGAGCTGTGTGAGGGCTTATTTTGTGCGGGACAAGCTGTAGTTTTTATTGGCACTATTTTGGGGTACATTTGGCTTTCTGGTTGCTTTTTATCTCATTTTTTGGGAAGTAAAGTCACAAAAAATCTGTTTGGTGTCATTTTTCTATTTTATTTAATTTTTTTAAACCGTTCATTTGATGGGGTAAATGTGATATTTTTATTGATCCAGTAATTACGGATGCAACTATACCAAATATGTAAAAACAAACATTTTTTTTTTACGTTTAACTCATTAAAAACATTCTTAGAAAAAAAAATAATGTTTTTGTGTTGCCATTTTCTTAGAGCCATATTTTTTTTCATTTCTCTGGCTATAGTCTTATGTGAGGGCTTGTTTTTTGCGGGACGAGGTGACATTTTTATTGCTACCATTACATACAACTTTTTGATTGAGTGATATTGTTTTTTGTGAGGTGACAAAAAAAGCTGTTTTGGCATCATTTTTAATAGTTTTTTTTTACACCGTTCACTTAATGGGGTAGATCATGTGATATTTTTGAAGAGCCAATTGTTACGAGTAGGGTTGAGCGAACCCGAGTAGTTATATACTGATCCCCTAGGGGACAGAGGGGTAAAACTTAACATTTAATGTGAGCGAATCTAAAATAGGTGGACACTTGGAGGAGGAGCCTCTGCAACATATACAAACATAACAGCCCTACGGGCCTAGACTGAACAACAAACAATCAGTATGGCAAAAGATGGTAAAAATAGAAGACAGGAACGTTCTCACCCGGTTGTGGATGTGGATCAAGGGTTCTCTCAAAGGTTCTTGAGGAAGAGGACGGACCTGTGTAGATGATGCGCCATACTGGAGAAAACAGGCGTTGGTACCCCTGTATGTAGTAGGGTGGTGGGGTCAGATAACCCTAAACAACCCTAAGTAAGGGGCAGGGGCTGGTACGCCCTACCTATCTATACGGGGAACTTGCCCCGCAAGGAGCGCATCATCTACACAGGTCCGTCCTCTTCCTCAAGAACCTTTGAGAGAACCCTTGATCCACATCCACAACCAGGTGAGAACGTTCCTGTCTTCTATTTTTACCATCTTTTGCCATACTGATTGTTTGTTGTTCAGTCTAGGCCCGTAGGGCTGTTATGTTTGTATATGTTGCAGAGGCTCCTCCTCCAAGTGTCCACCTATTTTAGATTCGCTCACATTAGATGCTAAGTTTTACCCCTCTGTCCCCTAGGGGATCAGTATATAACTACTACAATTTTTGGGAGTAAATAGGTCCGGTCGTCAAACCCGGCCTCTTTGTGTTTTTCTTATTGAGCGAACCCGAACTGTAAAGTTCGGGTTCATACCAAACTTTAGGATTTTTGGACCCCGGACCGAAACCGAACTTTTTGTAAAAGTTCGGGTTCGGGTTAAATGTACAGCTATTTTATGGCCCTTTTTGAAAGGCTGCAGAGCAGTCAATTAACAAGTGTTTAACTTGTGTGCCTTTAAAAGCCATCACAGCCATGCCTACTAATGGCATGGCTGTGATTGGCCAGTGCAGCATGTGACCCAGCCTCTATATAAGCTGGAGTCATGCAGCGCTGCACGTCACTCTGCTCTGATTAGTGCAGGGATTGGATGCTGCTGCTGAGAGGGAGAGAATAGGACAGAATCTTTAATCTGAAGTGCTTAACTCTGCGATCTACCTAGATTTTGTTTTGTGGGTGCAGTGCACAATCTTTTTACCCTGCCCTGAGCCCAGTGACCAAGAAAAATAACTTCTATCCGTCTGTTAGTTAGGTGGGCGGCCGCGGCCATTTTATGCAAGTTCTGTGCACCAGCACAGCATATGTGCATTTGTGACAGTCAAATTGAAGCTTGAAATACTGCAATTATATTCTGGGTTTTAAAAAACACCCATTTTTGGCACTACCCTCCATCTGGGGCCTATGCCGCATTAGTCAGAGTGCAATTTAAGCTTGAAATACAACAATAATTTTCTGGGTTTTATAAAAAAAACCCTTTTTGGGCCAAATACTAAATTTTACAGCCCTTTCTGCATCTGCCAGTGTGAAATACAAGCTTTATATACTGCTGTCATATTCTATATAAAAAAAAAAACACCTATTTAGGGCAAAATCCTAATTTTGTCGCATTTGCTGCATCTGTCATTGTTAAATACAAGCTTGAAATACAGAAAAAAAAAATTGGTTTTAAAAAACACTCATTTTTGGCAATACCCTCCATCTGGGGCCTATGCTGCATTAGTCAGTGTGCAATTTAAGCTAGAAATACAGCAATAATTTTCTGGGTTTTAAAAAATACCCTTTTTGGACAAAATTCTAAATTTTACAGCCTTTTCTGCATCTGTCAGTATGAAATACAAGCGTTATATACTGCTGTCATATTCTATATAAAATAAACACCCATTTAGGGCAAAATTCTAATTTTGCGGCGTTTGCTGCATCTGTCATTGTTAAATACAAGCTTGAAATACAGCAATAATTTTATGGTTTTAAAAAACACCAATTTTTGGCAATACCCTCCATCTGGGGCCTATGCCGCATTAGTCAGTGTGCAATTTAAGCTAGAAATACAGCAATAATTTTCTGGGTTAAAACACCCTTTTTGGGCAAAATACTAAATTTTACAGCCCTTGCTGGATCTGTCAGTGTGAAATTCAAGCATTATATACTGCTGTCATATTCTGTTATAAAAAAAAACACACATCTTTGGCAAAGTACTTAATATTGCAGCCTTTGCTGCATCTATCATTGTTAGATACACGCGTTAGATACTGGTGTTCAATGCTGTTATAAAAAAAACACCCATTTTGGGCAAAAAACGAAATTTGCGGCCTTGTCTGCATCTGTCAGTGTGAGATACAAGCTTTAAAAACAGCAATAATATTATGGGTTTAAAAAAACACCCATTTTGGGCAAAGTACTTTATATTGCAGCCTTTGCTGCATCTGTCATTGTGAGTGAGATACACGCGTTAGATAGTGGTGTTCTATTCTGTTAGAAAAAAAACACCAATTTTGGGCCAAATACTTAATTTGGCAGCCTTTGCTGCATCTGTCAGTGTGAGAAACAAGCTTGAAATACAGCAATAATATTCTGGGTTTAAAAAAAAAACACATTTTGGGCAAAGTACTTAATATTGCAGCCTTTGCTGCATCTGTCATTGTGAGATACACGCGTTAGATACTGGTGTTCTATTCTGTTATTAAAAAAAACACCCATTTTGGGCAAAAAACTTAATTTGCGGCCCTGTCTGCATCTGTCAGTGTGAGATACACACGTTAGATACTGTTGTTCTATTCTGTTATTAAAAAAAACACCCATTTTTGGGCAAGATCCTAAATTTGAGTACTATGAGGAGAGCGTCAAATAAAGGACGTGGCCCAGGTCGAGGTGCTGCTGGTGGAGCTCCTGTTGCAGGGAGAAGACGTGGTCGATCTGTGCCAGCTACACGCACAAGTGAAACACCTTCCTCAGGTGCGAGTAGGCGACAGAACCTTCAGCGGTATTTGCTCAGGCCTAATGCGGCTCTACGAATGGTGAGGGCAGAACAAGTACAGGTGATAGTAGATTGGGTTGCTGACAGTGCCTTCAGTTCCTTTACATTGTCTCCCACTCAGTCTACTGCTTAAAGATCAGAGTTGGCACCTGCAGCCGATGTCCATCAGTCTTTCACCTCACCCCCTTGCAAATCAGCCAAGCAGTCTGAGCCCCAAGTCATGCAGCAGTCTCTTCTGCTTTTTGATGACTCTGCTAGCAGGCTTTCCCAGGGCCATCCACCTAGCCCTGCCCCAGAGGTGGAAGATATCGAGTGCACCGATGCCCAACCACTTATGTTTCAGGATACATGGGAGGACCACCGCAGCACATCTTGGATTATGACGAAACACAGGTGCCAACTGCTGTGGCTTTCGAAAGTGTGCAGACCGACAAGGAGGGCAGGGGTGAAGACTGGGTGGAAGATGATGTGGAGGACGATGAGGTCCTCCACCCCACATGGAATCAAGGTCATGCGAGTGACCTGTGTAGTTTGGAGGAAGAGTCAGTGGTCGCACAAAGGCCATCAGCACAGCAGAAGAGGAAGCAGGGTGCAAAAGCGGAGCGGCCGTCCCCTAGACATTACGCCTGCTACTGCCCACCGCAGCAAGGGACCGAGCACACCAAAGCCAGCTCCAAGGAGTTCCCTGGCGTGGCAGTTTGTTCAGACAATGTGCTGACGACAAGACACAAGTGGTTTGCATGCTGTGAAATCAGAGCCTCAACCTGAGCACAACCTGCATGCCCAGGTATCTATGCAAAGCACAAGCTGCAGTGGAGTAGACACCTCAAAAACGAAGAAATGTCTCTGGCTCCTCCTGCTTCCTCTTCTGCTGCAGTCTCGGCCTTTTCATCCACCTCTGGAGTGACAGTGCCACCTGCCACCCCGCAAACAGAGGATCTGCCAGCAACACCAACACCTAGGTCACCAAGCATCTCCACAATGTTCCACGGAAGCGTTCAGCTCTCCATCTCCCAAACACTGGAGCAGAAGAGGAAGTATCCCCCTACCCACCCGTGATCCCTGGCCCTGAATACCAGCATTTCAAAATTACTGGTCTTTGAAATGCTGTCATTCCGTCTGGTGGAGACGGAGAGTTTTAAAAGCGTTATGGCGGTGGCTGTCCCACAGTACGTCGTGCCCAGCCGCCACTACTTCCCTGCACAACCAAGTAGGGGACAAAATCATGTGTGCACTGCACAACGCCATCTGTGGCAAGGTCCACCTAACTACAGATACGTGGACCAGTAAGCACGGTCAGGGCCGTTATATCTCCATAACAGCACACTGGGTAAATGCAGCGGCGGCTGGGCCTGAGGCGGATAGCAGTTTGGCGCATGTCCTTCCACCACCAAGGATTGCAGGGCGCTTCTCTTTGCCTCCTGTTGCTTCCTCCTCCTACTCCGCTTCCTCATCCTCTACCGGCTCCTCATCCGGTCAGCAAAACACCTTCACCACCAACTTCAGCACAGCCAGGGGTAAACAACAGCAGGCAGTTTTAAAACGTATCTGTTTTGGGGGACAAACCCCACACCGCGCAGGAGCTGTCGAAGGGCCTTGAACATCAGACCAATGAGTGGTTGGTGCTAGTGAGCCTCAAGCCCGGCCTGGTGGTGTGCGATAATGGGCGAAATCTCGTAGCAGCTCTGGGACTAGCCGGTTTGACGCACATCCCTTGACTGGCGCATGTGCTGAATTTTGTCGTGCAGAGATTCCTTAAAAATGACCCCGATATGTCAGAGCTGCTGCATAAAGTGCGGGCTGTCTGTGCGCGCTTTCGGCGTTCTCACCCTGCTGCTGCTCGCCTGTCAGCGCTGCAGCGTAACTTCAGCCATCCCGCTCACCGCCTCATATACAATGTGCCCACAAGGTTGAACTCCACCTTGCACATGCTGGCCAGACTGTGCAAGCAGCAGCAGGCGATAGTGGAGTTTCAGCTGCATCACGCACAGGTGAGTCACTCTGTGGAATAGCACCACTTCACCACCAATGAGTGGGCCCCCAGACGAGACCTGTGTTCCTTGTTGCGCTAACGCTGTTCTCAGCGTTACTATCCCACTTCTATGCCTCCTTGAAAAAACGCTGCTGGCGATGATGGAAGAGGATGTGGCACAGGAGGAGGAGGAGGAAGAGCGATCATTTCATAGGGTTTCCGGCCAGTCATTGAAAAGTGGCTCCGAGGGTAGGTTCCTGCACCCACAAACGCCAGGTACATAATTGTCCAGCCAGGGCACAGTTCTGGAGGATGACGAGGTGGAGGAGGAGGAGGAGGAAATGGAGGAGGAGGAACCATGTTCACAGCAGGGTGGCACCCAGACCAGCTCATGGCCTTCACTGGTGTGTGGCTGGGGGATACAGAGGACACAGAGGATACACCTCCCACAGAGGACAGCTTTTCATTGCTTCTGAACAGCCTGGCACACATGAGCGATTACATGCTGCAGTGTCTCCGCAATGACCGCCGAGTTTCCCACATTCTAACATGTGCTGTTTATTGGGTGGATACGATGCTGGATCCCCGTTACAAGGACCTCGTACCATCCTTAATTCCCTCACTGGAGCATGATCGTAAGATGCGCAAGTACAAGCACACGCTGGTAGACGCGCTGCTGGTGGCATTCCCACCTGACATCGAGTGCACAGTGGAAGCACAAGGCGAAGGCAGAGGAGGAATCGCCATGACAGCTGGGGCACCGTCAGCACCTTAGAAGGCAGGGTTAGCATGGCCAAAATGTTGAAAAGCTTTGTCAGCATGCCACAACAACCAGCACCACCAGCTGATATGGAACGTCTTAGCAGGAGGCAGCATTTCACCAACTTGGTGGAGCAGTATGTGTGCACACGCCTACACGTACTGAATGACTGGTCTGCCCCCTTCAACTTCTGGGTCTTCAAATTGGGCACATGGCCTGAGCTTGCCCATTACGCCTTGGAGGTGCTGGCCTGCCCTGCAGCCATTGTATTATCTGAACGTGTGTTTATCACGGCAGGGGGCGTTATTCACCTGCAGGGGGCGTCCTGTATTGTTATTTATCGTCACTACCTCCCCAAGTCGGGAGTGGATAATTGCCACGCGCCCCCTCCTTAATTTGGAAGCTTATGCTTCATTACTTTGTCCCACATTTCCGCTCAACTACATTTAATTTCATCCATTGACCTCCCTTGGATGTGGTATTCCTTTCTCAGGCTCCCTCTCCGGCCTGCAACCCTGATTCCCCGCCACCCGTGATCACCATGGTAGGCGCAGAAAAGAACATTGAAAGTGGATAGAGAAGATATCCATTTGGATCATGGACATCACGGGGACATGCGACATGGTGGAGCAGTATGTGTGCACATGCCTACACGTACTGAATGATGGGTCTGCCCACTTCAACTTCTGGGTCTCCAAATTGGGCACCTGGCCCGAGCTTGCCCTTTATGCCTTGGAGGTGCTGGCCTGCCCTGCAGCCAGTGTATTGTCTGAACGTGTGTTTAGCACGACTGGAGGGGGTTATCACAGGTTATATTTCACAATGTTTTGGGGTGTACACTAATTAAAAAAATAAAAAATAAATTTAAAACAAAAAATCTGTGTAGGATACCTCCTCCTCCACCGCGCTTCCACCTACACCGCCACATCCACCGCCTCATCAACCTCCTAGTCCATATGGACCTCGTCCTCCTAGATCAACATTATAATTTTTAATTTTTAGGTATTTTATATTATTTAAAGTCATTTCCCTATCCACATTTGTTTACAGAGCACTTGCCATGCTCTTAACCACGTTTTGTTGCCATTTGCAGCCCTCTAGCCCTTTCCATGACATTTTTACAGCCATTTTAGTGCTCAAAAGTTCGGGTCCCCATTGACTTCAATGGGGCTCGGGGTCCAATTCGGGTCAAGTTCGGGTCCCGAACTCTAACTTTTTTTTGAAGTTTGGCCGAACCCCTTGAAACCAGGTGTCCTCTCAACTCTAATTACAACACATTATTAGATCTTTTTTATGAAGATGTGCAGGGGAAGAATTATTGAGTCCCATCTAAGTCAATGCTTTATGTAGTAAACTTTAAACTGTCACACCACATCACTTTTTGCTCTCGGGTAGTATTTCCCAAGCCTCGCTGTCACAGGACCTTTTTAGAATACATGGAACAGCACTTCAATTGAATGAAAAGTTAATTTTCATTCCTTTGAAGGAATCCATGTTAATTAAGATAAACAGGACATAATTCGATAACAGAAATGTTTGTTAAAAGGGCAAATGATAAGGCATAACTACAGGGACATAGTACTTATAAGTATTAAGAGCTATTTCTGTATAATACAGATGTAGTAGAGTTAACACACATGATTTATGAGACGTGTTATCTAAACTAAATGCGTTAAGCAAACTCCTTCAATTGCTTTTCAATGGTTTTTGTTTCAAGATAACGCGATGAGTAAAGAAATTTCAGTTAAGAGTTTGTGTGTTAACCCTGCTATCCTAGACAGGATTAGCAGATGCGGTATAGAGGCAACAAATTCTTTGGATCAAACAGTTCAGTGTTTTATTCACACTTTATACCCATTTATACCCATTTATACCACACACTTTATATGCTATGTGTGTGCTGTTACCTGTAGTTCTACTAATTCCATTGTGTTTCAGCCAAGGTAGCGTGCACCTGCGTTCTCAAATTTACTTATTATGGAGGTGCTGGTTCATTTGTTTTTCTTCCCTATTGTCACTGCCACTGAAGGGGGGGGGGGTGCCCCCTGGTGGTGAGTTTGAACCGTGCACCACCGCCCATTTACCATGTGCTTTTAATTCGATAGATTGTACAGCTGTATTCTACTTTGCCCATATTGCAGGCTGACAGCCTGGGAGAGGCATGTGTAAGATACAGCTGGGTGCTACTTTTCCCAGATTGTAGGCTGTAAGCCCAGGAGAGGCATGTTAGAGTAGGCCCCATCTGATTAGAAGCCACCTTGTCATCTGGTAGATGGGCCCGGCATATTTTTGATCAATTATATGTGCAAAGAGCTTCTAACTGCCCTTGCAGTAAGTATGTTCACCAAGCAGCTATTTTTTATTCAGTATTTGCTTATATCTTTGTGCAATTGACTAGCAGTGTGCTGTTACCTGTAGTTCTACTAATTCCATTGTGATTCAGCCAAGGTAGCGTGCACCTGCATTCTCAAATTTGCTTATTATGGAGGTGCAGGTTCGTTTGTTTTTCTTCCCAATCAAAAATGTTGTCACCAATAAAAAGCAAAAATCTCCCAAGGAAAAAAATTAAAATTCCCAATGCACATTATCAAAAACCAAAAAAACATTTTACTCCACTTTCTTGTTTCTGCAGCATCATTTATTCATAGCCACACGCAGCTCATAACCACACCCTTATACGTGAAATACCGACTGCCCACAAAGCTCTGCTAAACATCCATCAGTCTCTACAACTTCACACATAGTCAACACAACTGCAACTTAAAGCCACATCTATTCACATTCCACTAAATGATTTATGGCTGCCATATCAGCCACACATTTTTCTCTGTTTCATATTCCTGAAACTTACAGCACAAAGAAACACAGCTTTTCTGGAAACAGATAAACACACCACACCCAGAATTACTGATAATCTCTGTTGCTATTCTGCCATTCTTTCCAACCCCTTCTGGTCTTCAATCTGTGATCAAACAAAATGTTATAACAAGAGAGCATATAAGTTATATTGATAAAACAATTTTTGTTAAAACTGAATCATTTTATATTGGTGGTGACTAAAGATGAGCAAATCGAATCAGACGAAGTGGAATTCAATCCGAATTTTAGGAAAAATTCGATTTGCAACTAATGCAAATTTCCTTGCGCTTCGTGGTAACGAATCACAATTCTTCCTAAATTGGCGACTACAATGGCGGCTACACGTGTGAGGACATAGGGCAAGGAACTCTGGGAAGTCGCGTTGACCCATAATGCCATGCATGCAGCCCTATAAATACGGCAGCCATCTTAGAGTCAGATATTTTCCAGCGTTCAGAGTGCAGGGACAGACGTGAGAAGGCACTAGAGACAGCAATTGGAAAAACTTCATTGTGAAAAAAAAACAACTGAAAAACGATTTATAAGTGCAGGGAAAGGATAGGGAGGAATCATTTCACAGCATCTTAGTGCAGGGAGAGACGTCAGAAGGCGCTAGTGGTAATGCCAGAAAGTGATTTACAAGTGCAGGGAAAGGATAGGGACCTATTAGGGAGGAATCATTTCACAGCATCTTAGTGCAGGGAGAGACATTAGAAGGCGCTAGGGACAGTGCTAGAAAAGCGATCTACAAGTGCAGGGAAAGATTATTTGGGGATCCAAATAGCCATTATACAGCTCTGTCATTCCAGCAATTTGTTCTTGGTGTGCAAGTGCTATTTTGAAAAGCCTTTAGTGGCTTATATCTATTTTAAACATGAAAAATATATACTCAGTGCACTTATTTATGGCAAAAGCGTTTAGTTGCCCATTTCATTATAGAAAATATATATATATATATATATATATATATATATATATATATATATACGCACTTCACTGGTGCAGTTATTTGTGGCAAAAAGGTTTAGTGGCCTATTTCATTACAGAAATAAAAAAATATTCTCAGTTCACGTCGGCGGTTATATGTGTTGAAAGCGTGGCTGGGAGTCAGCAGGGTGGCAGCAGTGAGAGGTCGGAAGCCAAACGTGACCGGGATAGACCACCTGCTTCGCAGCAGCCTACCTAGCCAGGAAGGAGTGGTACAGGGGTTCACGGAAGTAGCGGCGGTAGCAGTCAGTCAGTGCGGCGGTTATATGTGTTATTTTGTATTTCAGTACAAAAATAAAAATAAATATATTCTCAGTTCACTTCAGCGGTTATTTGATTTGAAAGCGTTTAGTGGCCTATTTCACTGTAAAAAGAAAAATACATTCTCAGTTCACATCAGCGGTGGTTATATGTCTTAAAAGCATTTAGTGGCCTATTTCAGTACAAAAAGAAAAATATATTCTCAGTTCACTTCTGCAGTTACATGTGTTGAAAGCGTTTAGTAGCCTATTTCAGTACAGAAAGAAAAAAATATAAGCACTTCACTGCTGCACTTATTCGTCGCAAAAGCGTTTAGTGGCATATTTCAGTACAAAAAGAAAAATATATACACATTTCACTTCTGCAGTTATTATAATTTCAGTATCAAAACAAAATATATTCAGCGTTCAATTTTGCAGTTATATGTGGTAAAACCTTTAGTGACGTATTTCGTTAGAAAAACAACATTTATTCAGCATTCAGGGCTGCAGTTATATGTGGTAAAACCTTTTGTGACGTATTTCGGTTGAAAAACTAATTTTATTCAGCGTTCAGTGCTACAGTTATATGTGAAAAATCTTTATTGGCCTATTTAGGTCAAAAAACAAATTTTATTCAGCATTAAGCGCTGCAATTAAATGTGGTAAAGTGTTTGTTGACTTATTTTAGTCAAAAAACTAAATTTATTCAGCGTTCAGCACTGTAGTTATATGTAGTAAAACCTTTTGTGACATATTTCGGTCGAAAAAAAAATTTTATTCAGCGCTGCAGTTATATGTGGTAAAATCTTTATTGACGTATTTCGGTCTAAAAGCAAATTTTATTCAGCGTTCAGCGCTGCGGTTATATGCGGTAAAATCTTTATTAAAGTATTTCAGTTGAAAAACAAAACGTATTCGGCGGTCAGCGCTGCGGTTATACGCGGTAAAATCTTTATTGAAGCATTTAGGTCGAAAAACAAAATGTATTCAGCGGTCAGCGGTAAAATCTTAAGTGACGTATCTTGATGAACTTACCGACTCTTCCGGGCTCAAAGCTATATTGACGCTTTGTCTTCTCATTGTCTGTAGCTACTAGAGACCTGTTCATGCCAGGCAGGTTCCCCCAGAAGTATCTGGGTTGATGAGCAGCTGATACCGCACTTGCATTGACAGGATTTGTCTCCAGGTGGAGAAAAAATGTTTTTTGGAATGCTTTCTCCATCGTAACCATGTCGTCGAATAAACTGAAGACTGGCGGATTCCCTCCTGTCTTAGGCAACACTTAATTTTTATTAAAATTAGTAAATATTGAATACTAAATTGAACCAAAATTGATTAAAATTATGAGAAAGTAAACTTTAATTCGCCAATATATTATGCCAATCTTCGATGGAAATTCACGGACAATCAATTTGCCAAGCCTTTTGTGCCGGAGAAAGTGTTATTAAATCGTGTTTTAAACAACACTTTTCATAAAGTTGAGACATTTTAACCTTCTGTTCTGTTCCATATTCCCTATAAATGAATAGACGAAGCGGCCACTCTGTGGCCTCCGCATGCTGCTGCCACCTCCACAATCTCTCGTCGTCGTGCCACACTATGTCACCTTGCCACTCTGTGGCCTCCAGATGCTGCCGCCACCTCCACAGTGTGTCACCTTGCCACTCTGAGGTCTCCTGATGCTGCCACCACCACCTCCACATTCGGTAATTGTGCCACCCTGTGGCCTCCTCCTGATGCTGCTGCCGCCGCCACCTCCACACTCTGTCATTGTGCCGCTCTCTGTGACCTACTACTGATGCTGCTTCTGTCGCCACCTCCAGACTCTGTCATTGTGTCAATTGGCGGCCTCCTTATACTGCTGCCACCTCCACACTCGGTCATTGTGCCACTTGGCGGCCTCCTCATACTGCTGCCATCTTCAGACTCTGTCATTGTGCCACTCGGTGGCCTTCTACTGATGCTGTTACTGCTGCCACCTCCAGACTCTTTCATTGTGCCACTCGGTGGCTTCCTCATACTGCTGCCACCTCCACACTCGGTCATTGTGCCACTCGGTGGCTTCCTCATACTGCTGCCACCTCCACACTCTGCCATTGTGCCACTCAGTGGCCTCCTTCTGATGCTACTACTGCTGCTGCTGCCATCTCCAGACTCTGTCATTGTGCCACTCGGTGGCTTCCTCATACTGCTGCTACCTCCACACTCTGTCATTGTGCCACTCGGTGGCCTCCTCCTGATCCTACTACTGCTGCTGCTGCCACCACCAGACTCTATCATTGTGCCACTCTGTGGCCTCCTGATGCTGCCACTACCTCCATACTCTGTCATTGTGCCACTATATGGCCTCCTGATGCTGCCACAACCTCCAGACCCTGTCATTGGTCCACTCTATGGTCTTCTCATGCATTTCCCACCCTCCCCACTTCATGACTGGGCCACTATTTTGCCTTTCGGCCTGGCTGATTACTTGTTTGTCCCTTCTTTTGATCTGTCCGAAGGAAAGAAAAATGAGACGCACAACGGATCCTGTCTGTGTAGCAGCTGTAATGCCTGTATGGTCCCATCAGAATTGGCTTATGATTTGGTAGACAAAAGCAGGAGTGTGTGCAAAACACAGAAGACATGCAAATATTCAAGTGTCATCTCTGTTTTAGATCTAGTCCTGTTTTTTTGGCATTAGCAATACTGATGGATTATTGAGCAAATGCTGACTGAGTAAAGGCGCATGCTCCACAGACATGATCCGTTTTTTTGTGGGTTATAGTTCTGACGGATCAGAGGAAGGGCAAATTAATCAGTGACGTCAACACAAACTTACTGATGACACCCTCTCCACTCTGTCGGGGGTGACTCTACTTGTATAAGCATTTAATAGAACAGGTTCTGATAACATCTATGTGGAATCAGCTGGTGACGGGGGTGTAAAAGGAGCGCACTTCTTCTTGGCACTAACATCGACCTGTAAGGTTGAGTTCATACTTGAGTTATTTAGTTAGTTTTGGCTTAGTGACTGCCCTAATAAGTGAAGTGTGCAGTGATTCTAAGAGCGACGCCTGTCATCTGCATGTCATACGGACTCACAGTATTATTTCAATACCAAAGCAGACTCCCTATGCATGTTACTACAAGGCACAGTGTTCTACACCACTATAAAGTCTCTTAGCAGTGTTTAAAGTAATTCAGCACAAATTTATTCTGATCGAACGAAATAAAATAAATCGTTTTTTTTTTTTTTTTTATTCGCTCATCTCTAGTGGTGACTCAATTGGTGGTGAACGTATATAATAATTTTCCTTTAAGGCTGAGTTTCCACATTACAATTAGCTGCTTGGGAGAGAAGAAAGACAAATCATTAAATAATCTTCACCTTTCTGTGTTTTGTAAAAGGTATTACACATATCACATCACTTACTAAACATATCCTAGACTCTATTTGTCTTACTCCTCTGTTTGATACTTCATACCCCCTCCCCCTCCAATCTAAATCAGTCACTTCTAGACCCTTGTTAGAAAAGCAATCAGAATCCAAAATCCCTTACCTAAGGAATGTATATGACTTAGCAAACTTAAAAAGTATTCTTTGTAAAGGCTGGGGGATGGGATCCCCCTTCCCTGACTCTTATCTATGAAGAATTCATCCAACTTTTCTTAGACTTCATCAAGGGAGAGAAACAGAGCTAAACAGACTAGAAGGGTGATGGATGGGGCAATAAAATACCATTATCTGTGTGTCTATATTCCTTAACAGCCCAGACACACCAATCCTTGTTCCAAGGTAGGGCATTTTTAAAGGACACATGTCTTCTCTAACCTTATTCAACTTATTACATATACCATACCTACATAGACCTAGTGTATAGCCAGGTTATTAGACTACAAACAACCATCTTTAAAACAAAAAAGTTATTATTTAATACACATACATAAAAACATATACAATGGAGTCCCCACCATTCAGTGGGACAGATGGCTCCATCAGGGGTGAAACGAAACGTGTTGGATAGGTGAGGGACACTGGTATGGGAGATTTGGCTACACTTTGTTATGTGAATTGGTAAGCTTTCTCTGCAATCTTTTTTGGCTCTCCTCTACAATACTACTTGTGATTTCACAATAATAGACTGGATATATAACATTTTTTCTTTTATCATTACATTACTATTTGTGATTTCACAACAATAGACTGGTTTCCACTTAATGTGCCGCCTGTAGTGGAGACCCACCACCCCTTGTGCCTTTTTCTTCCTCCTTTCTTTTGGATTAAGTACCTCAATTATGTAATTTGTATGTGACTAGTTGGAATAAACTCTTGCTATTCTTACCTTTTTGTACATATAATTATTCAGCCTCATCCCAGTTGTCCCTCTTTTATGTATTTCTGTCCCACTGAATGGTAGGGACTCCATTGTTTATGTATGTGTATTAAATAAAGACTTTTTTGTTTAAAATATGGTTTGTAGTTGAATAACCTGGCTATACACTAGGTCTATGTAGGTATTGTATAATTCCATGGGGCCCTAATAGGTCATTATATAGGTCTTTATAGATATACCAGACAATACTTAATCTTTCTGATCAACATGTCTTTTCACACTCTCAGAAACCAGAATATTTTCCTCACACCTTCATATTTTTTGTGCTAGCCATAGATCTATTGGCATACACTAGGTACAATACTTATTCATTATTAACTGACAGTCCCTGATGTACACACTTACCATCCTTTACTACTCTAATCTCTAAAGCTATGGCCACAGGTCTTTACACACACATAGCATTTGGCTACATGCACACGTCCGTGCTGCTTATTGCGGTCCGCAAACCGCGGATCCGCAAAAAACGGAAGCCGCCCGTGTGCCTTCCGCAATTTGCGGAACGGAATCGGCGGCCATTGATATAACTGCCTATTCTTGTCTGTTTTGCGGACAAGAATAGGACATGTCAAAATTTTTTTGCGGGGCTGCGGATCGGAGCAACGGATGCGGACAGCACACGGAGTGCTGTCCGCATCTTTTGCGGCCCCATTGAAGTGAATGGGTCCGCGCCCGAGCCGCACAATGTGCGGCTTGGACGCAGACTAAAACAATGACCGTGTGCATGAGGCCTTAGGGTAACAAAACAAAACTTTAAACCGTTCATTTCTGAACATTTAAGGCTACTTTCACACTCATGTTTGGTGCGGATTCGTCATGCGTCTGCACAGATGGATCCATTCAGATAATACAACCGTCTGCATCCGTTCAGAACAGATCCGTTTGTATTATCTTTAACATAGCCAAGACGGATCCGTCTTGAACACCATTGAAAGTTGATGGAGGACAGATCCGTTTTCTATTGTGACAGATTTTGTCATAGAAAACGGATCCGTCCCCATTGACTTACATTGTGTGTCAGAACAGATCCGTTTGGCTCAGTTTCGTCAGACGGACACCAAAGGAGGCTGGAGGCAAACTGATGCATTTTGAGCGTATCCTTTTCCATTCAGAATGCATTAGGACAAAACTGATCCATTTTGGACCGCTTGTGAGAGCCCTGAATGGATCTCCCAAACGGAAAGCCAAAACGCGAGTGTGAAAGTACAGTAGACTTAGGCTACTTTCACACTAGTGTTTTGGCTTTCTGTTTGTGAGATCCATCTAGGGCTTTCACAAATCCTAGTGCATTCTGAATGGAAAAGGATCCGCTCAGAATGCATCAGTTTGCCTCTGATCAGTCTCCATTCCGCTCTGGAAGTGGACACCAAAACGATGCCTGCAGCGTTTTGCTGTCCGCTCGACGAAACTGAGCCAAACGGATCCGTTTTTTTCTGACACAATCTGGCACAATAGAAAACGGATCCGTCTCCCATTGACTTTCAATGGAGTTCATGACAGATCCGTCTTGGCTATGTTACAGATAATACAAACAGATCCGTTCATAACGGATGCATGCGGTTGTATTATTGTAACGGATCCGTTTTTGCAGATCCATGA
>NC_053393.1:149234272-149256772 GCF_905171765.1 Bufo bufo
CGCTGGCCGCCGGGCAGGCCAGCACCTCCAAGGCATAAAAGGCTAGCTCTGGCCACGTGGACAATTTGGAGACCCAGAAGTTGAATGGGGCCGAACCATCAGTCAGTACGTGGAGGGGTGTGCACAGGTACTGTTCCACCATGTTAGTGAAATGTTGCCTCCTGCTAACACGTTCCGTATCAGGTGGTGGTGCAGTTAGCTGTGGCGTGGTGACAAAACTTTTCCACATCTCTGCCATGCTAACCCTGCCCTCAGAGGAGCTGGCCGTGACACAGCTGCGTTGGCGACCTCTTGCTCCTCCTCTGCCTTCGCCTTGGGCTTCCACTGGTTCCCCTGTGACATTTGGGAATGCTCTCAGTAGCGCGTCTACCAACGTGCGCTTGTACTCGCGCATCTTCCTATCACGCTCCAGTGTAGGAAGTAAGGTGGGCACATTGTCTTTGTACCGGGGATCCAGCAGGGTGGCAACCCAGTAGTCCGCACACGTTAAAATGTGGGCAACTCTGCTGTCGTTGTTCAGGCACTGCAGCATGTAGTCGCTCATGTGTGCCAGGCTGCCCAGAGGTAAGGACAAGCTGTCCTCTGTGGGAGGCGTATCATCATCGTCCTGTGTTTCCCCCCAGCCACGCACCAGTGATGGGCCCGAGCTGCTTTGGGTGCCACCCCGCTGTGAACATGCTTCATCCTCATCCTCCTCCACCTCCTCCTCATCCTCGTCCTCCTCGTCCTCCAGTAGTGGGCCCTGTCTGGCCACATTTGTACCTGGCCTCTGCTGTTGCAAAAAACCTCCCTCTGAGTCACTTGTAAGAGACTGGCCTGAAAGTGCTAAAAATGACCCCTCTTCCTCCTCCTGGGCCACCTCCTCTTCCATCATCGCCCTAAGTGTTTTCTCAAGGAGACATAGAAGTGGTATTGTAACGCTGATAACGGCGTCATTGCCACTGGCCATGTTGGTGGAGTACTCGAAACAGCGCAACAGGGCACACAGGTCTCGCATGGAGGCCCAGTCATTGGTGGTGAAGTGTGTCTGATCCACAGTTCGACTGACCCGTGCGTGCTGCAGCTGAAACTCCACTATGGCCTGCTGCTGCTCGCACAGTCTGTCCAGCATATGCAAGGTGGAGTTCCACCTGGTGGGCACATCGCATATGAGGCGGTGAGCGGAAAGGCCGAAGTTACGCTGTAGCGCAGACAGGCGAGCAGCGGCAGGGTGTGAACGCCGGAAGCGCGAACAGACGGCCCGCACTTTATGCAGCAGCTCTGACATGTCGGGGTAGTTGCGAATGAACTTCTGCACCACCAAATTCAGCACATGCGCCAGGCAAGGGATGTGCGTCAAACCGGCTAGTCCCAGAGCTGCAACGAGATTTCGCCCATTATCGCACACCACAAGGCCGGGCTTGAGGCTCACCGGCAGCAACCACTCGTCGGTCTGTTTTTCTATACCCCGCCACAACTCCTGTACGGTGTGGGGCCTGTCCCCCAAACATATGAGTTTCAGAATGGCCTGCTGACGTTTACCCCGGGCTGTGCTGAAGTTGGTGGTGAAGGTGTGTGGCTGACTGGATGAGCAGGTGGAAGAAAAGGAGGAGGAAGCTGAGTAGGAGGAGACAGGAGGCAAAGAATGTTGCCCTGCGATCCTTGGCGGCGGAAGGACGTGCGGCAAACAGCTCTCCGCCTGGGGCCCAGCCGCCACTACATTTACCCAGTGTGCAGTTAGGGAGATATAGTGTCCCTGGCCGTGCTTACTGGTCCACGTATCTGTGGTTAGGTGGACCTTGCCACAGATTGCGTTGCGCAGTGCACACTTGATTTTATCGGACACTTGTTTGTGCAGGGAAGGCACGGCTCTCTTGGAGAAGTAGTGGCGGCTGGGAACAACATACTGTGGGACAGCAAGCGACATGAGCTGTTTGAAGCTGTGTGTGTCCACCAGCCTAAATGACAGCATTTCATAGGCCAGTAGTTTAGAAATGCTGGCATTCAGGGCCAGGGATCGAGGGTGGCTAGGTGGGAATTTACGCTTTCTCTCAAATGTTTGTGAGATGGAGAGCTGAACGCTGCCGTGTGACATGGTTGAGATGCTTGGTGACGCAGGTGGTGGTGTTGGTGGTACATCCCATGTTTGCTGGGCGGCAGGTGCCAACGTTCCTCCAGAGGCAGAGGAAGAGGCCGAGGCGGCGGCAGCAGCAGCAGAAGAGGCCGAGGCGGCGGCAGCAGCAGAAGAGGCCGAGGCGGCAGCAGCAGCAGAAGAGGCCGAGGCGGCAGCAGCAGAAGAGGCAGCAGGGGGAGCCTGAGTGACTGAGTGTTTACTGCACTGCAGTTCATGCTTTGCATGCAGGTGCCTGGTCATGCAGGTTGTGCTAAGGTTCAGAACGTTAATGCCTCGCTTCAGGCTCTGATGGCACAGCGTGCAAACCACTTGGGTCTTGTCGTCAGCACATTGTTTGAAGAAGTGCCATGCCAGGGAACTCCTTGAACCTGCCTTTGGGGTGCTCGGTCCCAGATGGCGGCGGTCAGTAGCAGGCGGAGTCTCTTGGCGGCGGGTGTTCTGATTTTGCCCACTGCTCCCTCTTTTGCTACGCTGATGGCTCGGTCTCACCACTGCCTCTTCCTCTGAACTCTGAAAGTCAGTGGCACGACCTTCATTCCATGTGGGGTCTAGGACCTCATCGTCCCCTGCATTGTCTTCCACCCAGTCTTGATCCCTGACCTCCTGTTCAGTCTGCACACTGCAGAAAGACGCAGCAGTTGGCACCTGTTTTTCGTCATCATCAGAGACGTGCTGAGGTGGTATTCCCATGTCCTCATCATCAGGAAGCATAAGTGGTTGTGCGTTAGTGCATTCTATCTCTTCCACCCCTGGTGAAGAGCTAGGTGGATGCCCTTGGGAAACCCTGGCAGCAGAGTCTTCAAAAAGCATAAGAAACTGCTGCATAACTTGAGGCTCAGACAGTTTCCCTGATATGCATGGGGGTGATGTGACTGTCACGGCTGAGGATGGGGGAAATCCTCAGCCGTGTATAGCCAGGTCATGTTATGGCCTACTCGGCCAGGAGAACAGGATAGGGAGCAGGTCACCTCCTAACAGCATCCCTACCCTGACCCTAACTCCTAACTGCATGGGCCGACCTTAAAGGTAGGAGGACCCATGCGCAGGAACCTCGGATCCCTAACTCACCCTCCGTCCGGTCCCTGCGCTAGGAGTCAGAGTAAGACGCCCCACTCCTCCTAGGGACGGAGGAGCAGGAGTCTCAACGGCCAAGCTGTTGGGAAAATGGGGGAACACAAACAGTCCTATGGATATGGCAGGTAATGTGAACTAGTTCCACTTACCTGCCACAGCCTTGCTGACTGGATCCCTGTGCAGGCAAGCTGAAGTCCAGACAAGATTCAATGAACCCAGCAAACACACAACCACACACAGGAACCCAGATCCATAGCTGCACAAATATACAACAGGAACAAATCAACTGATCATAACATAACATAGTGTATAACAATTTATGATCACAAGGGTGGCCCACACTGGCAGATGGAAAAGACCAGGAGAGTTCCTCCAGCATACAAGGCTGGAGTACCCCTCAGAAGTCTGTCTAAACTGAGGCTTTATAGCCCAGGCAGCCACACCCACAAACGGACACACCCAGTGCACACACACTCTAGGAAGGAGAATTAACCCTTCCAGCACCAGGGAAGGGAAACACACACTTAAAATAGAAGTGTCCAAAACCCGAGACACACTGTGGTTGTTGCCGCAAGCAACGACATGGGTGGCACACGTGTCCAGGGAGTCAGCCCGAAGGCCGGGACACTGCCACCACATGTACACAACTAAACGTTGCCACGGGCAACCACAGTGAGGGGAAGATGTTAGTGCACACCAAACATAAAACGTGCATAACATACAGACACACAAACTCCAAAGGGACCGCACACACTCCTGTTGTCCGCGGCAACCGCACTTGAGGCAAAGAACATCAAGCCCCAAGCTGCGGTTGAAACAACAACCCAAACCGCGGGCAACTGTATGCGGCTCCCAAGGAGTCATGGCCAGAACCGTGGCCGTGACAGTGACAGACTGATGGGCTTGGTTTTCATGCGCCATCTGTGCGCTTTCTGCAGAAGACTGGGTGGGAGATAATGTGAATGTGCTGGATGCACTGTCGGCCACCCAATTGACTAATGCCTGTACCTGCTCAGGCCTTACCATCCTTAGAACGGCATTGGGCCCCACCAAATATCCCTGTAAATTCTGGCGGCTACTGGGACCTGAGGTAGTTGGTACACTAGGATGTGTGGCTGTGGCAGAATGGCCACGTCCTCTCCCAGCACCAGAAGGTCCACTAACACCACCACGACCATGTCCACGTCCGCGTCCGCGTCCCTTATTAGATGTTTTCCTCATTGTTCCCGTTCACCACAATTTTGAGAATGGCAAATTTGGGAATAGTTTTTCAACCCAGAAAAAAAAATGTGCTTTTACGGTCGCTACAAATAACTTGACCAGCTAAAACAGCACAGATTTGCTTGAATAGAAATGTGAGACCTGTTTTTTTTTGCACTGTGTGACAGGTTATGGTTTAATCACAGAATCAGACTTCTATCTGCACGGTAGCGTGTGTCTTAGGTTTTTCTGAATGACACTATCAGTACCTTCAATGTAAGATATCCTTTTTGGGATAGATTTCAAGTAGGCCTCAAATACCAGAAACTAGTTATTTTGAGAATGGCAAATTTGGGAATAGTTTTTCAAACCAGAAAAAATATGTGCTTTTACGGTCGCTACAAATAACTTGACCAGCTAAAACAGTACAGATTTGCTTGATTAGAAATGTGAGAACTGTTTTTTTTTGCACTGTGTGACAGGTTAAGGTTTAATCTCAGAATCAGACTTCTATCTGCACGGTAGCGTGTGTCTTAGGTTTTTCTGAATGACACTATCAGTACCTTCAATGTAAGATATCCTTTTTGGGATAGATTTCAAGTAGGCCTCAAATACCAGAAACTAGTTATTTTGAGAATGGCAAATTTGGGAATAGTTTTTCAACCCAGAAAAAAAAAATGTGCTTTTACGGTCGCTACAAATAACTTGACCAGCTAAAACAGTACAGATTTGCTTGAATAGAAATGTGAGACCTGTTTTTTTTTGCACTGTGTGACAGGTTAAGGTTTAATCACAGAATCAGACTTCTATCTGCACGGTAGCGTGTGTCTTAGGTTTTTCTGAATGACACTATCAGTACCTTCAATGTAAGATATCCTTTTTGGGATAGATTTCAAGTAGGCCTCAAATACCAGAAACTAGTTATTTTGAGAATGGCAAATTTGGGAATAGTTTTTCAACCCAGAAAAAAAAATGTGCTTTTACGGTCACTACAAATAACTTGACCAGCTAAAACAGTACAGATTTGCTTGAATAGAAATGTGAGACCTGTTTTTTTTTGCACTGTGTGACAGGTTAAGGTTTAATCTCAGAATCAGACTTCTATCTGCACGGTAGCGTGTGTCTTAGGTTTTTCTGAATGACACTATCAGTACCTTCAATGTAAGATATCCTTTTTAGGATAGATTTCAAGTAGGCCTCAAATACCAGAAACTAGTTATTTTGAGAATGGCAAATTTGGGAATAGTTTTTCAACCCAGAAAAAAAAAGTGCTTTTACGGTCACTACAAATAACTTGACCAGCTAAAACAGTACAGGTTTGCTTGAATAGAAATGTGAGACCTGTTTTTCTTTGCACTGTGTGACAGGTTAAGGTTTAATCTCAGAATCAGACTTTTATCTGCACGGTAGCGTGTGTCTTAGGTTTTTCTGAATGACACTATCAGTACCTTCAATGTAAGATATCCTTTTTGGGATAGATTTCAAGTAGGCCTCATATACCAGAAACTAATTATTTTGAGAATGGCAAATTTGGGAATAGTTTTTCAACCCAGAACAAAAAGTGTGCTTTTACGGTCACTACAAATAACTTGACCAGCTAAAACAGTACAGATTTGGTTGAATAGAAATGTCAGGTCTAATTTTTAGGCGCTGGGTGACAGGCTCAACTTGCCCCTGATGTAGTATATGGCCAAAAAAATAGCCACACTGTTGATGGTTAAATGCACTTGGGTGACACAGGCTCAGCCTGCACCATATGTAGTATATGGCCAAAAAATAATCAGACTGTTGATGGTTAAATGCACTTGGGTGACACAGGCTCAGCCTGCAGCTGATGTAGTATATGGCCAAAAAATAACCAGACTGTTGATGGTTAAATGCACTTCGGTGACACAGGCTCAGCCTGCAGCTGATGTAGGATATAGCACAAAATAACCACACTATTAATGGTTAAATACACTTGGTGATAGCTTGTGCTGGCGCACCACAAGTCACAAAATGGCCGCCGATCACCCCGGAAAAAAAGTGATCTAAAAACGCTCTGGGCAGCCTCAAAAAAGTAAGCAAGTCAATATTAGCACTTCAATGATCCACAGCTGCAGATCGATCACAGAATGAAGTCTTTTGGAGGAGTTAATCACTGCCTAATCTCGCCCTAACGTCGCAGCTGCAACCTCTCCCTATGCTTCAATCAGCAGAGTGACGTGCAGCGCAACGTGACCCAAGCTTATATAGAGGCTGGGTCACATGCTGCACTGGCCAATCACAGCCATGCCAATAGTAGGCAAGGCTGTGATGGCCTCTTGGGGCAAGTAGTATGACGCTTGTTGATTGGCTGCTTTGCAGCCTTTCAAAAAGCGCCAAGAAAGCGCCGAACACCGAACCCGAACACGGACTTTTACGAAAATGTTCGGGTTCGGGTCCGTGTCACGGACACCCCAAAATTCGGTACGATCCCGAACTATACAGTTCGGGTTCGCTCATCCCTAGCCACAGCTAACTGCACCACCACCTGATACGGAACGTGTTAGCAGGAGGCAACATTTCACTAACATGGTGGAACAGTACCTGTGCACACCCCTCCACGTACTGACTAATGGTTCGGCCCCATTCTACTTCTGGGTCTCCAAATTGTCCACGTGGCCAGAGCTAGCCTTTTATGCCTTAGAGGTGCTGGCCTGCCTGGCGGCCAGCGTTTTGTCTGAACGTGTATTCAGCACGGCAGGGGGCGTCATTACAGACAAACGCAGCCGCCTGTCTACAGCCAATGTGGACAAGCTGACGTTCATAAAAATGAACCAGGCATGGATCCCACAGGACCTGTCCATCCCTTGTGCAGATTAGATATTAACTACCTCCCCTTAACAATATATTATTCTACTCCAGGGCACTTCCTCATTCAATACTATTTTTAATTTCATTTTACCATTATATTGCGGGGCAACCCAAAGTTGAATGAACCTCTCCTCTGCCTAGGCCTAAATATGTGACAGTGGCCTGTTCCAGTGGTGGGTGACGTGAAGCCTGATTCTCTGCTATGACATGAAGACAGATTCTGTGCTGACATAAGGCCAGATTCTCTGTTACGGGACCTCTCTCCTCTGCCTGGGTGCCTGGGCCTAAATGTGTGACAGTGGCCTGTTCCAGTGGTGGGTGACGTGAAGCCTGATTCTCTGCTATGACATGAAGACTGATTCTGCGCTGACATAAGGCCAGATTCTCTGTTACGGGACCTCTCTCCTCTGCCTGGGCCTAAATGTGTGACAGTGGCCTGTTCCAGTGGTGGGTGACGTGAAGCCTGATTCTCTGCTATGACATGAAGACTGATTCTGCGCTGACATAAGGCCAGATTCTCTGTTACGGGACCTCTCTCCTCTGCCTGGGTGCCTGGGCCTAAATGTGTGACAGTGGCCTGTTCCAGTGGTGGGTGACGTGAAGCCTGATTCTCTGCTACGACATGAAGACTGATTCTGCGCTGACATAAGGCCAGATTCTCTGTTACGGGACCTCTCTCCTCTGTCTGGGTGCCCGGGGCCTAAATGTGTGACAGTGGCCTGTTCCAGTGGTGGGTGACGTGAAGCCTGATTCTCTGCTATGACATGAAGACAGATTCTGTGCTGACATAAGGCCAGATTCTCTGTTACGGGACCTCTCTCCTCTGTCTGGGTGCCTGGGCCTAAATGTGTGACAGTGGCCTGTTCCAGTGGTGGGTGACGTGAAGCCTGATTCTCTGCTACGACATGAAGACTGATTCTGCGCTGACATAAGGCCAGATTCTCTGTTACGGGACCTCTCTCCTCTGCCTGGGTGCCTGGGCCTAAATGTGTGACAGTGGCCTGTTCCAGTGGTGGGTGACGTGAAGCCTGATTCTCTGCTACGACATGAAGACTGATTCTGCGCTGACATAAGGCCAGATTCTCTGTTACGGGACCTCTCTCCTCTGCCCCTGGGTGCCTGGGCCTAAATGTGTGACAGTGGCCTGTTCCAGTGGTGGGTGACATGAAGCCAGATTCTTTGCTATGGCATGAAGAGACTGATTCTCTGCTGACGTGAAGCCAGATTCTCTGCTATGGGACCTCTGTCCAATTGATATTGAGTCATTTTTATTTTTTTTATTTTTATTTTAATTCATTTCCCTATCCACATTTGTTTGCAGGGGATTTACCTACATGTTGCTGCCTTTTGCAGCCCTCTAGCTCTTTCCTGGGCTGTTTTATAGCCTTTTTAGTGCCCAAAAGTTCGGGTCCTCATTGACTTCAATGGGGTTCGGGTTCGGGACGAAGTTCGGTTCGGGTTCGGATCCCGAACCCGAACATTTCCGGGAAGTTCGGCCGAACTTCTCGAACCCGAACATCCAGGTGTTCGCTCAACTCTAATTGTAATGGATCAGTTTTTGCAGATCCATGACGGATCCACCCAAAACGCGAGTGTGAAAGTAGCCTTAGATGTTAGCAGGTACAAAACATGCCAGAAACAGCACCCCTATTTTCTTGGGAATGGTTGACTGTACCATGGCTAAGAATTCATGTAGATTTTGCAGGACAACTTTTTAGTAATTGTAGATGGTCCACATTCTTACACAGCGGATGTCTCTCGTAGACTTACATGGATACGTCATATTGATCGGCTCAAGGAATTGAAGCTAGCCGCTGTGGAAATCATGCCAGATCTAGGGCCTACCTCACCTTCTGTTTATTCCGTCTTACCTTATACTGCACCTGCTGTGTCAGGTACAAATTGCTTTGTGTGAAAGTAGCCTAACACAAATCCTGTTCTGATCATTATAGACACTTTGGCGCTTTCTCTCTCGCTGGTGCCATAAATTAACATCTTGCCACCGCTCTGTTTTTATACTCATCAGAACCCCCTCAACATCACAGGAGCTCTGATGTCCACAGTCTGCAAGCTATTACTACACAAAGTCTTACATATTTTTATTTGAATCTGCGCAGTTCTACAACTTTCAAAAGAACGTTGCTAGATTCTACCAAGCCTACTACAGCTCCACTTACGGCTCGTAGCAGATTTGCACAACACGTGCAACCCTAATAATCCACCCGCAGATTATTAATTCCCGCGAATGCCCAGGTTCCCATTCAAAGTGGTGGATCCAAACTACCCCTATGTTACACCCTACCAACAATAAGAATATTGATTTGCTCAAACCCCACTCTTCTGATATCAAGTGTAATGTAATTTGAATTCAAACGATTTGAGAATGAATAAGCTTAGGCAGCTAAGAGAATTATTATATTTACTAAGTGATTAAATATACGATAACACAAGCAAATCACATACAGAATAACAAAAAGTAAATAATCATCACTAACCTATATGTGGTGTAGGAATCCGGTCAGCAATGCTATAACCCATGGCTGTCTACCATGTTATAACACATGACCGACACATCAGGGTCTACAAGTGATAGGGCAAATCTTTACTCACATCCTACTTAGGATGAAGTGACTGGTCGAATCCCAATTAATTGTTAGTGCAGACCACACTTATCCTCATCAACCCCTCCTCCAGTATGCATCACGCATGTCTCTGGGATCCCTCAGGAATGTGTTCTTATTAGCACAATGGGGGGTGGGTACTATCTCTAACCCACTGTATTACAAGGAAAACTTGTAAACTATTACACAGAGTATTAAACAGAATTAAAGGGGACAGAAGCAACCAGTACTTAGAATACCCTTACAATACACACCAACCTGGGAATAGATTTTGGTTGAGATATTCTTGAATGACCGAGAGCATGCCCAGTAGGATTTAGACAGTGTTGAAAGCCAAAGGTGGATTTACAAAATAATGAACATTTTAAATTTTGGGAGAAAAACTGTAACAATACAGTTAAATGACAAGAATCTCCCTAACTAATCATATGCTAAATAGTTGCAAGTCCAATTTATGTATGAGATAGCCAAGCTGATTGTCTATAAAATGATAGCAGTCTCATGTTGAAAGCTGTAGTAGATGGTGAGATATGAAGCCTGAAATTTAAAAGTTCAAAACATTGTTACCCTTTTGCTCATCAGTGTACAGTATATTGACAGAAAATAAAAAAAGTTATAGCTATTGGAATGCAACAATAAAAAATAAATAAAAAAAAAGCTTGGTCACTAAGGCCCAAAACACACTGGTCACTAAATGGTTAAGCCATACACCCTTTATCACTAAGACACACCCCAATATGGATTATTATTTTTAATTTATTTGCCTTAGAAATGTCTAAAGCAAGATGTGCCAAATTGTACAAAAATTAGCAAATGATGCCAGAATTCAGGTGGAGCCACTATAATAAATGTGGGTCTCTGAAAGCAAGCTAAAGAGTTAGTGGCATAAAGTTAGATAAATGCAACTAGCACACTATAGGTCCCTAATAACACAGAAAATACACACTACTGCATGTTCAAATGCAGGAAGAAGCAATTAAAAGAGAGGAGAGATCTCTCCGTATTACCAATGATATGTGCTAAAGACTTCCAGTGGGCAGTCAGATCAGGAGGTCTGTAAGGTGAGGTGTCCACCAATAGCTGCAGGGTGATGTTAGGGAAGGGTTAACAAAGTTATTGCCTGTGGTAATAGGGACCTACACTTCACAAAGCAGCATGGAAAATTACATTTATGGCCTAAAATGAGAAAATGAATGGTGCTTGTATGTTACAGCAGATGTGTCCTTCCTTACCTTCCTTATCATTTAGCATATCCTGGGATGTTCCCATGAGATGACCAGCTTTGAAAAAAATAATAATAATTGAAACTTTGCTGGGAGATGTTAAGAAATATATATGCAGCAGTCTCTCGATGGTTCATGGAAAGTTAAAGAGTAACTAAACCTTTGAGTATAATTTTAATAAGATGTCCCTAATGCCATAATAAAAGTTTTTCTATTATACTTTATTAATGAATTTTGTATTTTTATTAGACTTTTCCCTACCTAAAGCATACCGTTCCCTGTGCGCTTAAAACTGACATTTCCGTACACCGCTGTCTGCTCTGCGGTGTAAGGAGTACGGACTGTGCATTTTATGAATGGGGCCGCAGCAACAGTGCGTATGGGCAGGAGCACCCCGGAGGTTTACTAAATGCTGGCAAAGCACATGGGTACCCTGCAGGCTCCTGCTTCTGTCTGCTCTCCTAAGTTAAAAACTGACATGCAGTTCTCTTAGCTTATTGGAGCAGGCAGGAGCCCACTCCGCTCAGCTAATCCTGGTATAGGACATGGGTACAGGGTACTAATTTTCTATGCCAGGAGTTAGTTAACCTTTGGGGGACACACAGGGAGGAGCAGCAATATGCGCTCCTGCCCGTACTAACTGCTGCTGCGGCCCCATTCATAAAATGTAATCTCCGTACTCCATACACCCCTGACTGCTCAGTTTTAAGCGCATAAGGAATGGTGCGCTTCAGGTAGTTAAAAGTCTAATAAAAATTCTAAATTCATTAATAAAGTATAATAGAAAAACTTTTATTATGGCATTAGGGATATCTTATTAAAATGTTACTCAAAGGTTTAGTTACTCTTTAACAGTGGTCATAACTGTATTGTACTAACTTTGAAGAATTATCCAGAGTTTAGAAATTTCAATACTACTTGTAAGGGATCCATTTGATTCTAAAAAATCTTATGTGTGTGTCATTACCCCTGAAAACGGATATAATTATTTCATTGAATTACCCAGTTGAATTAACAGTATTAGGCTCTGTTCATTTCTGCTGTTCTGCTCTGCCATAGGGGCAGAAAAAAAACGAAAATGACAGTGGTTGTCGGATTAGCTACTGATGCCAAATGGACCCCATTGATTGTAATGGGGTCTACTGGATTTCCATCATGGTGTCTGTTATCTTACAGAACACATTGCATGCTGCACTGTGTTGCCCATTTTTTGATGGAATCTCTGAGGGAGCCTCCAGTGGAGATTTGAACACAGCCTTATAGCTAAAGTCCACTTTTATTTCAGTTATTCACTAGTTTTGCCTAAATATGTTTAAGTAATTTTTTTTTAAAATACAGCATATGGTGCTTAATAAGGAATGACAAAATGAACATCAATAGAATACAAATAGAATGAAAAATATTGCACCAAATGTTTGATTAGATATGCGAGACAGACATGGCTTGCTGTTAGTCTTTTCTTAACACTGAATTTCTAATTACATGCATTGTCTGTTGTCAAATATTTTAGATATTTTTATGTGACTCCTGTTTATTTTTATTTTTTTACTACAGCTGAACAGGAACATTTCAATCAGTATTGATAAGTAAATTATTATTTATTATTATGATGATTATTATTATTATTATTATTATTATTATTATAATATTGCCTTGTAACTAAAGCGCATTACATTTTCCAAATGTACACACCATGACATTCTGCAAGTTAAAAAAAAAGGTATGAGGCATGTCCATATGTCATTATACAAACTAGAATGTCAAATGTGAATGCTACCTCTGTATTTTGTAATTGAAACCTCCAGGAGAGAATATGGTGCTAGTCTTTACCGCATTCCAATCCACTCCCAATTCAACTTTTAGGGACAAGAGATAGGGGGAGGCAAGGCAAAGATATACTAGTGGTTTGTATACAACCCTCCTGTCTTTCTGCACTATAGATGTAGCAAAGATAAAAGGAATGGGTTAAGTAAAAAATGGCAAGAAAATGTTGCGAGATAACACTGTGGCACGTTATCACACTACTTTTTACTTCTGCGACATCTGTATAATGTGTGACACTGCTAGAAATCCACAGGAATGTGAGATTTAGGAATATCATTCTTAAGATGTTTCCCTTGTTGCCAAGCAACTGGCAACTTATTTGGGCAACACTTACCACAATGCTTATTAATGTTATTAATTAGTATGAAAGACGACACTAAATTACTGGAGTGGAAAACTGTGTAGAAATTAATGATTTGTCATAAATTATTACTAAAAAAAGCCACCAAAAATAAAAGGTCATACACTCTAATATTTCGCTGGACCGCCTTTAGCTTTGATTACGGCACGCATTCGCTGTGGCATTGTTTCGATAAGCTTCTGCAATGTCACAAGATTTATTTCCATCCAGTGTTGCATTCATTTTTCACCAAGATCTTGAATTGATGATGGTAGAGTCTGACCGCTGTGCAAAGCCTTCTCCAGCACATCCCAAAGATTCTCAATCCATGTGTGAAAATGATGTATCATGCTCCCTGAACGACTCTTTCACAATTTGAGCCCAATGAATCCTGGCATTGACATCTTGGAATATGCCCGTGTCAGGGAAGAAAAAATCCATTGATGGAATAACCTGGTCATTCAGTATGTTCAGGTAGTTCAGGTAGTCAGCTGACCCAGATCATAGCACTGCTCCCACAGGCTTGTACAGTAGGCACTAGGCATGATGGGTGCATCACTTCATCTGCCTCTCGTCTTACCCTGATGCGCCCATTACTCTGGAACAGGGTACATCTTGACTCATCAGACCACATGACCTTCGCAAATTGAAGCCTTTTTTTCTTGTTTGCCTCACTAATTAGTGGTTTTCTTACAGCTACACAGCTGTTCAGTCCCAATCCCTTGAGTTCCCTTCGCATTGTGTGTGTGGAAATGCTCTTACTTTCACTATTAAACATAGCCCTGAGTTCTACTGTTGTTTTTCTTCGATTAGATTTTACCAAACGTTTAAGTGATTGCTGATCACGATCATTCAGGATTTTTTTCCCGCCACATTTCTTCCTCGAATACGATGGGTCCCCACTAGCCTTCCAGTTTTACATAATGTGTTGGAAAGTTCTTAACCCAATTTTAGTAGTTTCTGCAATCTCCTTAGATGTTTTCTCTGCTTGATGCATGCCAATGATTTGACCCTTCTCAAACAGACTAACATCTTTTCCACAACGATGTGTCTTTCGACATTGTTGTCTAAGAAGCAACTCATTGCACCAGTTGGGGTTAAATAACTTGTTGCCAGCTGAAAGATAATCGCCCATGCAGTAATTATCCAATAGGAGGTTCATAACTATTTGCTTAGTTAAATCCAGGTGGCGACTTTTGTTTTGGACAGGCAGTGTAGTTTATACGGCAGAAAAATACATCTGCCCATCCAGTACAGCCTGAAAGGTGATCCATAGGAAGGCAAAAAAAAAACTGTGAGGTAGAAGCCAATTTTCCACACTTTAGGGGAAACAATTCCTTCCCGACCAAGAATGTATAGGCACTACGGTATATAATGACAGAGCAAACATGTCAATGAAGTTACAGATCAGCATTTAGGTAGTTATATATTATTATTATTATTATTATTATTATTTATTTATTTATTAAAGGGTTTCAGTCACTAGAATTTTCAGTATTAAACTGGCCGTTCGGTATTCTGCGCAGGCGCAGTGAGGGAAGGACGCTCGCAGGCTGCCAGCTTCCTCACCACGCCTGCACAGAATTCAGAATGGCGCAAGCTTTCCCCAGGGCACAGGGCAGGCAGAAGGATGCGAACGATGCCTGGCCCTGTCAATCAACACTTGGAAGGCGTGACTTGAGGTGGCAGACGGGAGCCTCTAAGTGCAGGAGCAACACCCTCCCTGCTCATAGATGCTCATTTACATATTATAAAAGTAAGAATTCTACAGTAATGGGGGCACGGATAATTATTATATTAGCAGAGTTAGGTGCAGCTGACATTAGCACATTGCTAATGTCAGCCAGTTTAATACTGAAAATTCTAGTGACAGAAACCCTTTAAAGCGCCATTCATTCCATAGTGCTGTACATTTGAAAAGGGGTATACCTACATAATACGGACAATTGCACTAAGCATGAACAAGACAAGTTAAAAACTGGTACAGAATGAGAGAGGGCTCTAGTCTGCCCCTGAGGGCTTACAATCTAAATAGTATGGGAGAAGGACATAGTAGGAGAGGGTAAAGTTGCTCATGGCGGTATAGAGGCAGCAGGGTCACTGGTTGTAGGCTTGTCTGAAGAGGTGGGTTTTTAGGTTTATTTTGAAGGATTCCACTGTAGGTGAGAGTCTGATATGTTGGGGTAGCGAGTTCCAGAGTGTGGGGAATGCACGGGAGAATTCTTGGAGGCAATTGTGGGAAGAGGTGATAAGAGGAGAGGAGAAAAGGAGGTCTTGTGAGGATTGTAGATTGCATGTGGGGATTTATTGGGAAAGTAGCTCAGAGATCTAGGTAACGGACAGGTAGTGGACAGCCTTGTATGTATTTGTTAGTATTTTGAACTGAATTTGCTGGGGAAGCCAGTGAAGGGATTGGCAAAAGGTAGGGGCAGAGGAGTAACAGGGTGAGAGGTTGATAAGTCGGGCAGCACAGTTGAGGATAGATTGGAGGGGTGCAAGAGTGCTCGATGGAAGGCAACAGAGGAGAATGTTGCAGTAATCTAGGCGGGAGATGATGAGGGCATGTACAAGTATTTTTGCAGACTCAAAGTTGAGGAAAGCGCTGATGTGGGAAATGTTTTTGAGTTGGAGGCGGCATGTGGTGGAAAGGGCTTTTATGTGTGGTTAGAAGAAGAGGGCATAATCCAAGGTCACTCCAAGGCAGCGGACTTGGTTGACCAGGGAGAGTGTGCAGCCACTGATCGCGATAAATAGTTCTGTTGGGGGGGTTAAGCAAGATGGGGGAAAGATGATGAATTATGTTTAAGAATTAACTTAACTCCATGTTAAGTTTTAGAAAGCGAGAGGAGAAGAAGGAGGATATGGAAGATAGGCATTGTGGAATTTTGGATAGTAAGGTGGTGATGTCTGGACCAGAGAGGTAGATTTGTGTCTCGTCAGCATAAAAGTGATACTGAAAGCCATGGGACTCTATGAGCTGTCCCAGGCTGAAAATGTAGATAGAAAAGAGCAAGGGTCCTAGGACAGAGCCTTGCGGGACACCAACAGAGAGGAAATGAGACGAGGAAGTGGTGTTAGAGTGGGAGATGCTAAATGTCCGGTCTGTGAAGTATGATGTGCTCCAGGAGAGGGCCAGGTCAGTGATGCCAAGAGATGAGAGAGTTTGTAACAGAAGGGAGTGGTCGACGGTGTCAAAGGCAGAGGAAGGTCAAGGAGAAGGCAGACAGAGTAATTTTTTTTGGTTTTGCCTGTTAGTAGGCCATTGGTTACATTGGTTAGGGCAATCTCACTTGAGTGGTGGGGCCGGAAGCCAGATTGTAGCCAGTCAAAATGGGAGCAGGAGGAGAGGACAGTTCACAATGGAGATGTTGCTCAAGTAGCTTTGAGGCATATGGAAGAAGTGTAGGGTCCGCGCTAGTGCCAGCAAGTCTCAGAGGTAACACAAATATAGTTGATTATCGGTGATCTGCTCCGCAGCTCTCCTCCTCTACCTTCAACTGCTGCGGCGTCTGTGTCTATAAACTGTTCAGGATCGGTCTTGCCACAACCTTCAAAGAAGTACTGACATAGCATAGACCCGTTTTAAAAGTTTACAATACAATTTATTTAACTTACAATATTGTTGTCTTGAGTTCAACATCCCATATAAAACAATGCCTGACCGGGGTTTCACTCCTGCTTCATCTGGGGAATCCTGATTGTCCTCTCAGGTATGGGCGGTGTTTATCTTATGCTATACCTTATATCATTTCCTTTTTTATATCCACTAAAATCAACACACAATTGCATCCACAATCTTAGGCTGCATTTTTCATCTGGTCCAATGTTTGATGTCATTGAAGGTTTCTTCCTCCACCCAGCCACGTACAACACCAAGGGTCCCCGAAAGGTGAATTTAATTTATTTTTCGAACGGGGAGATGGTTAAAAAAACGCTGGCTCCCTCCCCTTTGTTTGAATCCACGGTCACTGCGTCTGCACCGTGCAATTTACTGTCACACCCGATATGAGTGGTATTTTCTGTAGTTCTCTTCTCATCAGTTTAATCCCTGTTACGTCCCCAATCTGGGGTCCATTTATTGAATTGATTTTTCGAACGGGGAGATTGTTTAAAAATACTCTGGCTCCCTCCCCTTTGTTTTAATCCACGGTCACTGCATCTGCGCCGTGCAATTTACTCTCACACCCGATATGAGTGGTATTTTCTGTAGTTCTCTTCTCATCAGTTTAATCCCTGTTACACCCCAATTTGGGGTCCATTTATTGAATTGATTTTTCGAACGGGGAGATGGTTAAAAAAACGCTGGCTCCCTCCCCTTTGTTTTAATCCACGGTCACTGTGTCTCCGCCCGGGCAATTTACTCTCACACCCGATATGAGTAGTATTTTCTGTAGTTCTCTTCTCATCAGTTTAATCCCTGTTACGTCCCCAATCTGGGGTCCATTTATTGAATAGATTTTTCGAACGGGGAGATGGTTAAAAAAACGCTGGCTCCCTCCCCTTTATTTTAATCCACGGTCACTGCGTCTGCGCCGTGCAATTTACTCTCACACCCGATATGAGTGGTATTTTCTGTAGTACTATTCTCATCAGTTTAATCCCTGTTACATCCCATATCAGGGATTGCCTTTTGTGAAAAAAAATTTAGGCCGGGTACCTTCGACTGCCCTCACAGTGACAGACCAAACTCTGATACACCAAACTGAATTGATTTTAGGAACCAGAAGATGGAAAAAGCAGCTTGGTCGGTCCTCTTACTCCCAAGTTGGGGCACTGCGCGTGCACAGAGCAATGTGCTGTGACACCCTATATGAGTGGTGTCTTAACTAGTACTATTCCTATCAGTTTAATCCCTGTTACGTCCCATATCAGGGATTGCCTTTTGTGAAAAAAAAATTTAGGCCGAGTACCTTCGACTGCCTTCACAGTGAAAGACCAAACTCTGATGCACCAAACTGAATTGATTTTAGGAACCGGGAGATGGAAAAAGCAGTTTGGTCGGTCTTCTTACTCCCAAGTTGGGGCACTGCGCGTGCACGGAGCAATGTGCTGTGACACCCTATATGAGTGGTGTCTTAACTAGTACTATTCCTATCAGTTTAATCCCTGTTACGTCCCCTATCCGGGGACGTGTGTCGAATTGATTAACCATTGTCGAATTAACGAACCATTATGACATCCTGAAATAATTTAGTTCTGAGCTCTGTAGTTGCTTTGTATTGGAATTGATGGGGATTTTTTAAATTGTCTGCATTATTTCTAATAAACTATTAAGAGACTTTATTATGATTTTTTTTTATTTTATGTATTAAAAACCCATACAACTTAAAAAAAAAAAGAAAAAAAAAGAAAATTTATGTTTTTTCTATGAAAAATTATCCAGCAGATCGCTTTTGGTCTGATCATAATGAAGCAACGGCCTTATCATCTGGGGTGTGGCAACATTGCCAACACACTCATAGAGGTGATGATCGCTTCATTGTGATACGCAAGCCCATTCACCACGACAAGGTAACGATCACGAAGGGGAATTGACACATGTATGTGCCTTTTTTTTGTTTTCTTTTTGCAGCCACAGTGCAGCACCAGAGGCCAGAAAAATTAGGCATGTACACATGCCTAAAAAATAATGGTTTTATTGCAGCCGCTGTTGTAGCAGTGGCTGGAAAAATTGATGTTTTCAAGGCAGAAAGGTGACTAAAACATTGCGGCTTGAACCCTAGTTGGTGGCGGAGAATTCACGAAAGTCATCCGGTATGCAGGCATTAAATACAGCAATGTGGGGACCATTTTGAGGCCAAGGCATGTCATCAGGCCTTTTGTTAGTCAAACGTATCCCCCACTGTCAGTCCCTTCGGGATCCATGCCTCATTCATCTTATTGAAGGTGAGGTAATCAATACTTTTTTGACCGAGGCGACTTCTCTTGTCAGTGACAATGCCTCCTGCTGCACTGAAGGTCCTTTCTGACAGGAAACTTGAAGCGGGACAGGCCAGAAGTTCTATCGCAAACTGGGATAGCTCAGGCCACAGGTCAAGCCTGCACACCCAGTAGTCAAGGGGTTCATCGCTCCTCAGAGTGTCGATATCTGCAGTTAAGGCGAGGTAGTCTGCTACCTGTCGGTCGAGTCGTTCTCTAAGGCTGGATCCCAAAGGGCTGTGGCGATGTGTAGGACTAAAAAAAGCTCGTCTGTAAAGCGTCCTGTCCTTGCCGGCATGGTCGTGGGAGGAGGAGGGTCCCTCAACAGACATGACAGCATGAAAGACCCCATTTGCAAAAAGTTGGATGCCGAGCTACTCATTTCCCGTTCCTCGTCCTCACTGATGTCATTGACGGTCTGTTCTTCCCCCCAGCCATGTACAACACCACGGGTTCCAGATAGGTGACAACAACGAGCACCCTGGGATGCCTGCTGTGAGTGGTCTTCCTCCTCCTCAAAGCCACATTCCTCCTCTGACTCCTCTTTCTCATACTCCTCTTCCAGCGTTGCCGCAGGTCCGGCAAGCGATGATGACAAGGCTGTTTCTCGTGGTGATGGTGACCACAACTCTTCCTCTTCCTCTTCATGCTCATCTACAGCCTGATCCAGCACTCTTCGCAGGGCACGCTCCAGGAAGAAAACAAATGGGATGAGGTCGCTGATGGTGCCTTCGGTGCGACTGACTAGGTTTGTCACCTTCTCAAAAGGACGCATGAGCCTACAGGCATTGCGCATGAGTGTCCAGTAACATGGCAAAAAAATTCCCAGCTCCGCAGAGGCTGTCCTAGTACACCGGTCATACAAATACTCGTTGACGGCTTTTTCTTGTTGGAGCAGGTGGTCGAACATTAGGAGTGTTGAATTCCAATGTGTCGGGCTGTCGCAAATCAAGCGCCTCACTGGCATGTTGTTTCGCCGCTGGATATCTGAAAAGTGCGCCATGGCCATGTAGGAAAGCCTGAAATGGCCACACACCTTCCTGGCCTGCTTGAGGACGTCCTGTAAGCCTGGGTACTTAGACACAAAGCGTTGTACGATGAGATTCAACACATGTGCCATGCACGGGACATGTGACAACTTGCCCAAATTCAATGCTGCCAACAAATTGCTTCCATTGTCACACACCACTTTGCCGATCTCCAGTTGGTGCGGGGTCAGCCACTTATCCACCTGTGCGTTCAGGGTGGACAGGAGTGCTGGTCCGGTGTGGCTCTCTGCTTTAAGGCAAGTCAACCCCAAGACAGTGTGACACTGTCGTATCCGGGATGTGGAATAGCCCCTGGGGAGCTGGGGGGATTCAGTTGATGTGCAGCCAGACTCCGCAGCAGAAGAGGACTCAGCCGAGGAGGTTATCGAAGAGGGTGGAGTAGGAGGAGTGGAGGAGGTAGCAGTAGGCCTGCCTGCAAGTCGTGGCTGTGTCACCAACTCCGCTGCAGAGCCACGCATTCCATGCTTGTCAGCCGTCAGCAGGTTGACCCAATGCGCAGTGTAGGTGATATACCTGCCCTGACCGTGCTTTGCAGACCAGGTATCAGTGGTCAGATGGACCCTTGCCCCAACACTGTATGCCAGAGATGCCATGACTTCCTTTTCAATTTAAGAGTAGAGGTTTGGGATTGCCTTTTTTGAAAAAAAAAATTGTCCGGGTACCTTCCACTGTGGTGTCCCAATAGCGACAAATTTTTTGAAGGCCTCAGACTCCACCAGCATGTATGGTAAAAGCTGGCGGGCTAAGAGTTCCGTCAAGCCAGCTGTCAGACGCCGGGCAAGGGGGTGACTTTGTGACATTGGCTTCTTACGCTCAAACATGTCCTTGACAGACACCTGACTGTGGGCAGATGAGCAGGAACTTCTCAAGGTGAGAGACGGAGTGGCAGATGGTTGAGAGGTGGGGCAAGGAGGACAGCAGTGGTTGACGTGGCTTAAGATGCTGGACCAGGAGGAGGATGGCGGCTTTGAGTTTGTGTGCTGCTTGTACTCATGTGTTGATCCCATAGGCGTTTGTGATGTGCGATCATGTGCCTTCGCAAAGCAGTTGTACCGAGGTGGGTGTTGGACTTCGACTCAGTTTCTTTTGGCACAGGTTGCAAATGGCATTGCTGTTTTCAGAGGCAGACACACAAAAAAAATGCCACACTGCTGAGCTTTGCAATGATGGCATTCTGGTGGTGGCAACAGCATGCGTTGATTGGCGTGCTGTCTGCCTGACCCCGGGTGCCGATACATGTTGTCTGACTGTGCCACTAGCTCCTTGCGACGACCTCCACCTGCTTCCAACTCGTCTCCTCCTTCTCTCTGTCTCCTCTTCTGAACTTTCCCCCTCTTCTTCTTCTCTTCGAGCAGGCACCCACGTGGCATCCACGGACACATCGTCATCATCGACCACTTCACTTGATTCTGACACCTCAGCAAAGGAAGCAGCGGGTACAACATCATCATCATCATCATCACACTGTACGTCCATGTGTGTAATCCTGCCTGACTGAGACATATCCCTGTTATCTACATCCTCTGGCAATAATGGTTGTGCATCACTAATTTCATCCAACTGATGTGTAAATAACTCCTCTGAGGGATCAAGTGAAGCGGCTGTGGTGGCTGTGGTGGTAGTGGTGGTAGTGGCGGCGGGCGGGAGAGTGGTAACTTGAGAGCAGGTGACCGAAGCTGAGCTGGAGGAGGATGGTGCGTCAAGGTTCTTAGCGGAAGCTGTTGAAGATTGGGTGTCCTGTGTAAGCCAGTCAACTATTTTCTCCGAATTTTTCGGGTTCAGGGTACGTGGCCTCTGAACATTGGGCATTATTCCAGGGCCAGTGGAAATCAGAGCACCACGACGGCCCCTGCGGGGTGGCCTGCCTCTGTCTGTCATTTTTTTTTAGATAAGTGGTACTATGCGTGCAAGGTACTGTGCCACCCTATATAAGTGGTTGGTGGTTGACACAGTACAGTCTGTGAGCCTGCAGCCTCTCGCTGTCTGGCAACTGCGATTATATGACAGAGAACAAATAAATTGGCTTTTTTTTATCTGCCAGGTATTGTGAGTGTGACACCCTGTAACGGTATGAGTGGTGGCCTGGCCAGTGGACACAGTACAGTCTGTGAGCCTGCAGCCTCTTACTGTCTGGCAACTGCGATTATATCACAGAGAACAAATAAATTGGCTTTTTTTTTATCTGTCAGGTATTGTGAGTGTGACACCCTGTAACGGTATGAGTGGTGGCCTTGCCAGTGGACACAGTACAGTCTGTGAGCCTGCAGCCTCTCACTGTCTGGCAACTACGATTATATCACAG